>NC_056443.1:5191595-5317028 GCF_018296145.1 Oncorhynchus tshawytscha | reverse complement strand
GCCATGGTCACATCTGTCCATAGATTTCCTGACCGATCTTCCGCCGTCTCAGGGGAACACCACGGTTCTAGTGATTGTGGATCGGTTCTCTAAGTTCTGCCGTCTCCTCCTGTTGCCCGGTATCCCTACAGCCCTGCGGAGGCGTTATTCACCCATGTCTTTCGGCACTACGGGGTGCCGGAGGACATCGTTTCTGATCGGGGCCCCCAATTCACGTCTCGGGTATGGAGAGCGTTCATGGAACGCTTGGGGGTCTCCGTCAGCCTGACCTCCGGTTATCACCCCGAGAGTAATGGGCAGGTGGAGAGAGTGAACCAGGAGGTGGGTAGGTTTCTGCGGTCGTATTGCCAGGATCGGCCAGGGGAGTGGGCACGATACATTCCCTGGGCTGAAATGGCTCCGAACTCACTACGCCACTCCTCTACTAACGTGTCCCCTTTTCAGTGTGTGTTGGGGTACCAGCCAGTCCTGGCACCATGGCATCCGAGCCAGACCGAGGCTCCTGCGGTGGAGGAATGGGTACAGCGCTCCAAGGAGACCTGGAGGGCCGTCCAGGAATCTCTACAACAAGCGAGTGGACGGCAGAAGAGGAGTGCTGACCGCCACCACAGTGAGGGCCCCGTGTTTGTACCGGGGGACAGGGTCTGGCTCTCGACTCGAAACCTACCTCTCCGCTTGCCCTGCCGGAAGCTGGGTCCGCAGTGTGTAGGGCCCTTTAAAGTCCTGAGGAGAATAAACAAGGTGTGTTATCGATTACAGCTCCCTTCCTATTATCGTATTAACCCCTCGTTTCATGTGTCTCTCCTCAGGCCGGTGGTAGCTGGTCCCCTGCAGGACAGTGAGGTACCGGAGGTCCCCCCTCTGGACATCGAGGGGTCCCCGGCGTACACGATCCGGGCCATTCTGGACTCAAGACGCCGGGTGAGGGGCCTGCAGTACCTCGTGGACTGGGAGGGGTACGGTCCGGAGGAGAGGTGCTGGGTACCGGTGGGGGACATCTTGGATCCATCCATGTTGAGGGATTTCCATCGCCTCCATCCGGATCGCTCTGCACCTCGTCCTCCGGGGCGACCTCGAGGCCGGTGTCGGCGCGCTGCGGGAGCCGCGCGTCAGGGGGGGGTACTGTCACGAGTCCGACCGAGGGTGTTTCCCCTTCCCGGGCGGGTGGCGCACACCCACGACACTCGGAGCATTACATTTCAAGTCTGGGCTCTGGCTGGGGCTACTCCAAGACATTCAGAGACTGCATTGTCTTTGCTGTGTGCTTAGGGTCATTGTCCTGTTGGAAGGTTAACCTTTGCTCCAGTATGAGGTCCTGGGAGCTCTGGAGCAGGTTTTCATCAAGGATATCTCTGTACTTTGGTCCGTTTATCTTTCCCTTGATCCTGACTAGTCTCCCAGTCCCTGCCTTTGAAACATATCCCCACAGCATGATGCTGCCACCACCATGTTTCACCGTAGGGATGGTGCCAGGTTTCCTCCAGACGTGACGCTTGGCATTCAGGCCAAGGAGTTCAATCTTGGTTTCATCAGATCAGAGAATCTTGTTTCTCATAGTCTTAAAGTCTTTTAGGTGCCTTTTTGCAAATTCCAAGCGAGCTGCCTTGTGGCTTTTACTGAGGCGTGGCTTCCATCTGACCACTCTACCATAAAGGCCTGATTGGTGGAGTGCTGCAGAGATGCTTGTCCTTCTGGAAGGTTCTCCCATCTCCACAGAGGAACTCTGTCAGAGTGACAATTGGGTTCTTGGTCACTTCCTTGACCAAGGCCCTTCTCCCACAATTGCTCAGTTTGGCCGAGCAGCCAGCTGTAGGAAGAGTCTTGGTGGTTCCAAACTTCTTCCATTTAAGAATGATGGAGGCTACTGTGTTCTTGGGGACTTTCAATGCTGCAGAAATGTTTTGGTACCTTTACCCAGATCTGTGTCTAGACACAATTCTGTCTCAGAATTCTACAGACAATTCATTTGACCTCATGGCTTGGTTTTTGCTCTGACATGCACTGTCAACTGTGGGACCTTATATAGACAGGTATGTGCCTTTCCAAACCATGTCCAATCAATTGACTACATCACAGGTGGACTCCGATCAAGTTGTAGAAAGATCTCAAGTGTGATCAATGGAAACAGGACGGCTGAGCAGTGTGTTTTCGTGTTTTCGAATGTGCACAGCAGTGCATAAGGACGGCTGAGCAGTGCAACACCCGCATCAAACAACAAGAGAACAAAATGAAACCGAAACAGTTCTGTCTGATGCAGACACAAAACAGAAAACAACTACCCACAAAACCCATGTGGGCAAGAGCTACCTAAGTATGGTTCTCAATCAGAGACAACGACAGACAGCTGTCCCTGAGAACAGCTGTCTGTTCTCAGACAGACAGCTGTCCTTGAGAACCATACCATACCAGGACTTAATGAAAACAAGCAGAGCAGTGCCAGACAAGAGCGACGCAACTGAACCTGGGAATTATTCCAATCTGACGACGAGGAAGCTTATCTGAAGACAGTTTTGTAGCGTCCCAGGAAAGATGCAATGACTCAACAATGACTTCTGGAAAAGAGGTGAATTAACAATTACAATGACCTGTGTCTCCTGTCTCCAATATCCATCTCACTTTTCTTTGTCGGAAAACAGACACGCATTTAACCTTTGTATCCGTGCTTAAATCTAAGTGTAATGGACAGAATGTCAGAATTTCAGACTGTCAGAATTTCACTGTAAGTGCACATGTGTCGTGACTTAAGGCCCTATTCCCTGAACTTAACTAAACATTCTAACGAGAATTGATCAAAACCACATGACATTCGAAACATCTATATTTATTCACTATTATTTGCCAAACAAAAGGCTGTATATGTGTATTTTATGTACATTTGTGTTTTTGCCAACTCTGTGCTTTAGTCCTTTTTTCAAGTGAACCAATTTAGATTAAATTCCTTTGAGTGGAGTTTGATTGCCTGACTGTTTGGCTACTGTATCATTTATGTTACTGTGCTATATCTTTTTCTCAATGTGTTTTAACATCTATCTAGATTCACTGAAACACTGAGGTTTATGTTGTTACCAGCTGTAACCATTGGATAAAGACGAAATCCTATTTTATTGTCAACAGATTGTCTGTTGTAAGTAGCCACTAGAATTCTGGAAGCACAGACACCTACTTCCTGCTTACTCATTCGTTATTTTTAGATGACACGTGAGATAGCCGTTTTCATCATTCATTGATGGTGTTCGTTGTCCCTCGGAACATCATTTGCATAGAGAGGAGACTTTGCATAGCCAGCACATGCTTCAGTGCTCTGGTTGTGTTTATAGCCTTGTGAGGTTAACACTTCATGACTGAGAGCTGTCCTTCATGACAACAGAACCCACAACAACCATGACTTTTATCACCATCTTCATCTGGACACTTGCCCTCTGTCTCCAAGGTAATATAATTTACAGAAAATTACCCTGACAATATAAAGGAATGATTTTATACTGGACAAATGAATGAACAATTAAATTATAAATATATATTGCATTTCTGTTTCAGAGTCAAGAGGCCAGGTCACAGTGACCCAGACTCCTGCAGTGAAAGCTGTTTCAGTGGGTCACTCAGTCAGTCTCAGCTGTAAAACCAGCAGTGCTGTACACATTAACAGCAATAGACACTATTTGCACTGGTACCAACAGAAACCTGGAGGAGCTCCTAAACTCCTAATATACTGGGCTAAAACCCTTCAGTCTGGGATTCCATCTAGATTCAGTGGCAGTGGATCTGGGAGTGACTTCACTCTGACCATCAGTGGAGTCCAGGCTGAAGATGCAGGAGATTACTACTGTCAGAGTTTCCACCTTCCCAACAGTGTCTGGGTGTTCACACAGTGATACAGAGCCGTACAAAAACCTCCCTCAGTCAGACTGCACAGTGACTGTACTGATACAGCTGGGACCTACTGCAGGTGATAAGGGGGAAGAGACAGTGACATGGAAGATTGACTGAACTCAAATATTTCAGTGATGGTGACTATAATGCCAACTCTTCCAATGTTTAAGTATTCCTGAACTGACAACACCCGTAGGTCCAGACTGCATAAAAAGTCCTTCCCTTTAGTTATGTCAAACAAACCTTTAATTAACATTTCAGACAATAAGTTGAATGGACTCCATGTGAAAGAATGTCTCACATTATTTCAGAATAAATATCCCAGTCTCTGCAAGGTCCCCCAGTCAGGTTGTGAGTTACTAGCAAAGATTCAACCATATTTATTGAGATGAAATAACGTGATCATAACCCATCAAAACAACCTGAGGTTCTGTCAAAGAAGAGACAGTGACATGGACCACTGGTGTAGTGAAGTCAACTTTGAATATGTTTAGAAAGCATCATTCAGATCACATGTTCCCCATCATCATCATCATTATTGTGCACCTACAATAGTTATTTTAAGTATTGAAATTCCCACAATACCAGTCCAATATGCATAATAAGATGTTCAGAAGTAAAGAAAGTAAAGAAAAAGAAGGTGATATTACATCAGTTACATCAGCATCAGCCCCCCTAGATACAATCCCCATATACACCTCACAACTAGATATTGATGTGATCATCTAGCATTATATTAACTATTTTGAATAGCAGTTTACTGACGGTTAGATCTATGGATAAGACACAATGCTGGGTTCAGGCATTAGACATATCTACATTATGTATAATATCAATTTTATCAGGCATCCTCCCTGAATCCACCATAGAGGTTCAAACTAGTCCACTCCCTCACATCTGGTCCAGTTCAGGGTACCTACTTGTCCCGAAGCCAGGCGTTGTCTTAGCTGTGTGCTTAGGGTCGTTGTCCTGTTGGAAGATGAACCTTTGCCCCAGTCTGAGGTCTTGAGCGCTCTGGAGCAGGTTTTCATCAAGGATCTCTCTGTACCTTGCTCTGTTTGTCTTTCCCTTTATCCTGACTAGTCTCCCAGTCCCTGCCGCTGAAAAACATGCCCACAGCATGATGCTGCCACCACCATGCTTCACCGTAGGGATGGTGCCAGGTTTCCTCGAGACGTGAGGTTTGGCATTCAGGCCATAGAGTTCAATCTTGGCTTCATCAGACCAGAGAATCTAGTTTGTCATGGTCTGAGAGTCCTTTAGGGGCATTTTGGCAAACTCCAAGTGGGCTGTTGTGCCTTTTACTGAGGAGTGGCTTCCGTCTGGCCACTCAGAGATGGTTGTTCTTCTGTAAGGTTCTCCCATCTCCACAGAGGAACTCTAGAGCTCTGTCAGAGTGACCATCGGGTTCTTGGTCACCTCCCAGACAAAGGCCCTTCTCCCCCGATTTCTCAGTTTGACCGGGCAGCCATCTCTAGGAAGAGTCTTGGTTGTTCCAAACTTCTTCCATTTCAGAATGATGGAGGCCCCTGTGTTCTTGTGGAAATGTTTTAGTACCCTTCCCCAGATATGTGCCCTCGACACAATCCTGTCTCGCTGCTCTACTGAGAATTACTTCAACCTCATCTGGTCAGTCTATGTCATGGAAAGAGCAGACGTTCCTAATGTTTTGTACACTCTGTTTATACCAGTAATGATGATAATATGTCAACTCATGCACTGTCACATTAAAGCATTCCTGAAGCAATAACAACCACAAGTCAAATCAAATCAAATTGTATTAGTCACGTGCTCTGAATACAACAGCTGTAGAACTCAAAGTGAAATGCTTACTTACGAGCACCTAACCGACAGTGCAGTCAAAAAAATATGGATATGAATAAGAGATAAAAGTAAAAGTAATTAAAGAGGAGCAGTAAAAAATAACAGTGAGTACAGGGGGGTGCAGGTACAGAGTCAATGTGTGGGGGCACCGGTTAGTTGAGGTAGTAGGTACATGTAGGTAGAGTTTATTAAAGTGACTATGCATAGATGACAACAGAGAGTGGCAGTGGTGTGGAGAGGGGAGGGGGGGGCAATGTGAGTAGTCTGGGTAGCCATTTGACTAGATGTTCAGGAGTCTTATGGCTTGGGGGTAGAAGCTGTTTAGAAGCCTCTTGGACCTGGACTTTGTGCTCCGGTACTGCTTGCCATGCGGTAGCAGAGAGAACAGTCTGTGACTAGGGTGGCTGGAGACTTGGACAACTTTCAGGGCCTTCCTCTGACACCGCCTGGTACAGACGTCCTGGATGGCAGGAAGCTTGGCCCCAGTGATGTACTGGGCCATTCGCACTACCCTCTGTAGTGCCTTGCGGTCGGAGACTGAGCAGTTGCCATACCAGGCAGTGATGCAACCAGTGAGGATGCTCTCGATGGTGTAGCCGTAGAACCTTTTGAGGATCTGAGGACCCATGGCAAATCTTTTCAGTCTCCTGAGGGGGAATAGGTTTTGTCGTGCCCGCTTCACGACTGTCATGGTGTGCTTGGACCACGTTAGTTTGTTGGTGATGTGGACACCAAGGAACTTGAACCTGCTCTGCTACAGCCCCATCGATGAGAATGGGGGCGTGCTCGGTCCTCTTTTTCCTGTAGTCCACAATAATCTCCTTTGTCTTGATCCCGTTGAGGGAGAGGTTGTTGTCCTGGCACCACATTGCCAAGGTCTCTGACCTCCTCCATGTAGACTGTATCGTTGTTGTCGGTGTTCAGGCCTACCACTGTTGTGTCATCGGCAAACTCAATGATGGTGTTGGAGTTGTGCCTGTCCGTGCAGTCATAAGTGAACAGGGAGTACAGGAGGGGGCTGAGCACGCACCTCTGAGAGGCCCCTGTGTTGAGGATCAGCATGGCGGATGTGTTGTTACCTACCCTTACCACCTGGGGTCGGCCCGTCAGGAAGTCCAGGATCCAGATGCAGAGGGAGGTGTTTAGTCCCAGGGTCCTTAGTTTATTGATGAGCTTTGAGGGCACTATGTTGTTGAACGCTGAGCTGTAGTCAATGAATGGCATTCTCATATAGGTGTTCCTTCTGTCCAGGTGGGAAATGGCAGTATGGAGTGCAATAGAGATTGCATCACCTGTGGATCTGTTGGGGCGGTATGCAAATTGGAGTGTGTCTAGGGTTTCTGGGATGATGGTGTTGATGTGAGCCATGACCAGCCTTTCAAAGCACTTCATGGCTACAGAAGTGAGTGCTATGGGTTGGTAGTCATTTAGGCAGGTTACCTTAGTGTTCTTGGGCACAGGGACTATAGTGATCTACTTAAAACATGTTGGTATTACAGACTCGGACAGGGAGAGGTTGAAAATGTCAGTGAAGACACTTTCTAGGTGGTCAACGCATGCTCACAGTGCATGTCCTGGTAATCCATCTGGCCCTGCGGCCTTGTTAATGTTGACTTGTCTAAAGGTCTTACTCACATCGGCTGCGGAGAGCGGGGTCCCACAGTCTTCCGGTACAGCTGGTGCTCTCATGCATGTTTCAGTGTTAATTGCCTCGAAGCGAGCATAGAAGTAGTTTAGCTCATCAGGTAGGCTTGTGTCACTGGGCAGCTCTCGGCTGTGCTTTCCTTTGTAGTCTGCAAGCCCTGCCACATCCGCCGTGCATCAGAGCTGGTGTAGTAAGACTCGATCTTAGTCCTGTATTGATGCTTTGCCTGTTTGATGGTTCGTCGGAGGGCATAGCGGGATTTTTTAGGACCGTCCGGGTTAGAGTCCTGCTCCTTGAAAGCGGCAGCTATAGCCATTAGCTCAGTGCGGATGCTGCCTGTAATCCATGGTTTCTGGTTGGGGTATGTACGTACAATCACCGTGGGGACAACGTCATCGATGCACTTATTGATGAAGCCAATGACAGATGTGATGTACTCCTCAATGCCATTGGAGGAACCCCGGGAACATATCCAGTCTGTGCTAGCAAAGCAGTCCTGTAGCTTAGCATCTGCTTCATCTGACCACTTTTTATTTGTCTAGTCACTGGTGCTTCCTGCTTTAATTTTTGCTTGTAAGCAGGAATCAGGAGGAAAGAATTATGGTCAGATTTGCCAAATGGAGGGTGAGGGAGAGGTTTGTATGTCACGGCTGGCTGAAGGACTGGACCAAGATGCAGCATGGTAAGCGTGCATTTTCTCTTTATTAAAAAATGACGCCGACAAAACGAAGAACAACCACAAACCGTGAAGCTTTGGGCTATGTGCCCTGAACAAAGACAAAGTTAACTTCCCACAAAACAGGTGGGGGAAAAGGGTACCTAAGTATGGTTCTCAATCAGAGACAACGATAGACAGCTGCCTCTGATTGAGAACCACACACGGCCAAACACATAGAAATAGAAAAACATAGAACATAGAACATAGACTGCCCACCCAAATCACACCCTGACCAAACCAAAATAGAGACATAAAACGCTCTCTACGGCCAGGGCGTGACATTGTATGCATCTCTGTGTGTGGAGTATAGGTGGTCCAGAGTTCTTTTCCCTCTGGTTGCACATTTAACATGTTGATGGAAATTTGGTAAAACTGATTTAAGTTTCCCTGCATTAAAGTTCTCGGCTACTAGGAGCACCGCTTCTGGGTGAGTGTTTTCTTGTTTGCTTGTGGCAGAATACAGCTCATTCAATGCTATCTTGGTGCCAGTCTCTGACTGTGGTGGTATGTAAACAGCTACAAAGAATATAGATAAGAACTCTCTCGGTAGGTAATATGGTCTGCAGCTTATCATGAGAGATTCTACCTCAGGTGAGTAATGGCTTGAGACTTCCTTAGATATCGTGCACCAGCTGTTGTTTACAAAAATACATAGACCGCCGCCCCTTGTCTTACCAGACGCTGCTGTTCTATCCTGCCGGTACATCATATAACCAGCCAGCTGTATGCTGATATTGTTGTCGTTCAGCCACGACTTCGTGAAGCATAAGATGTTACAGTTTTGAATGTCCCATTGGTAGTTTAATCTTCCCAATAACTTGTCAAATGTAGTATCCAAAGATTGCATGTTTGCGAGCAGAATTGAGGGGAGTGTGATTAATTAGATCGCCGCCTGTTCCTCAGAAGGCAGCCCGCCCTCTGGCCTCTCTTTCTCTGACCTCTCTTTCTCCGCCTCCTGTTCACACAAATAGCTGTGGTCGTGGGCCTGTTCCCGAGGGAGCCGTATATCCTCTGCCTTGGGCTTGTCAGAGTCGTGAAAGAAGAAAAAGGATTCTGCTAGTCCCTGGGGGACCATGAAAGTCTGGTTGCATAGAGAGAACCCTTTGCAATGCCAGCACATGCTTCAGTGCCCTGGGAGGGTTTATAGCCCTGTGAGTTTAACACTTTCCCTCTGCTTTCAGGAAAAAGATGTTGAGCTCAGACAATACACAGACGTCCGTAACCAATTATGAATTAGAATTTGATGTCAGTAACTGTCAATGTCTGTCTTTAATAATACCCATTTAATATGTAATCTATTACATGGTGGTTTTTTCATTGTAAGAATGTCCCCCTCCTTGAGTCCACCATAGAGGTTGCAGTAAAACTAGTCCACCCACTCACATCTGGCCCAGTTCAGGCAGTGAAACTGAAACTAGACTGGTAGCAGTGGGAGTGAAACAGATTTACATAGACAGGGCTCAGTGGTTCTGCTTGTCCCAGAATAGAGCAGCACTGTCACCAGATGTTCACTCTGTTCCCAGGGTGTTGGAGGTAGAGAAGACTATCTCTCTACTCTATATCTTGAAGTAGTGTTTTTAGCTTCAAAGCACAGACCATAACATATTATATTGTGATGATATTAATTACTGGTCAATGATGATGTTACGCGAGGATAAGGTTTAGGCCTGACAGTTTTCAAATACACCATTAACCAGCCTAGCTGATTACATTTATTTTCCACAATATTACAAATATATATATTATCATGTTCATTAATAGAAACAACACAAATATGCATTCCAAAAAGAAAACTTTATTTTAATCCATTATTACATAATCGAAGAATCAAAGCGAACATGATAGTGAATAAAAGCAGATCACATCAAATCTAAAACGAACAAAATCTCATTCTACAGAATGGATTGACACATAAACTCAAGCCATGCTCCCTGTTAGACTACACGAGATTGATCACTAAATCAGAGAACAACTGATCTTAGAACAAAGCAAGTCAAAGCCGAGGAACCAGCGTCCGCTCTCCACAGGGGTGTGTGACTGAGGGGTTCTACCCAGAACAGTCAGCCCTCTTCAGGGTCTTGGTGACCGGAGTCTGGGATATCTGCTGGGCTTCACAGGTCACCTCTCCTGCCTTGGTCCACTCCTGGTAAGTGAGGGTCAGGGTGCTGCTCCAGCTATACAGACCGTCCTTCTCCTGGACCCTGGGGCTGGCCTCCTGATTCTTGCTGTTGCCGTCCACTTTCCATCTTATGCTCCAGTCTGAGGGGAAGCCCTTGTTGGCCAGACACATCAGTGTGGCTGTTGTTGTACTGGACAGCTCCTCACTAGAGGGGGGCAGGACGGTGAGGGTGGGGGAACTGTTACCTGAAAGAAACACAACACATCATCTATATCAAAACACAGTACTTTGGAAATGACTTAATATGGAAGTTAGATTGCTAAATGACGTGAAGAAAACACAAACAGTCAAAAGATATAAAGTAGATTACAAGTATAAAGTATACAAGTATGACGTGTTTAACTTTAGCATTACTTTGTCATACTGATCAGAATACTCATATTTGTAGCATTTTGCAGAATCAAAGAGGTTGGATATGAACATAACAGAGACCTTTTATGTTCACATTACCAATGTGACTATCATGAACACAATGTACTGATGACTACAAAAACAAATATTATAGTTATCGAAACAGAATAAAAGTTATATAGTCTGCAATCATTCAAATAAAATAATAAATGCCTACAATTTAACATTTTGATTAAATCAGCCGTTGAAAGAAGACTCAGTCAAAATCAATATATAACAATATTTTTGGAAAGTAAAATATCTCAAATCGAAATGTTTTAATAGAGAATAAAGAGTTTAAGAAAAAAATGAAATCAGACAAACATCAAGAAACTTACTTCCAACATCAAGTCTGGTACCGCTACCAAAAGTGTGCCACAGTGATACAACCCCTATTACTGCTCATACAGAAACCTAACACTCATTGGGAAAGCTGAATACTTACATATTTCAGACTGTGGTGTAATTCATGAACTCATATGAATACTGGTCAAATATAATGTTATATTCTTAATTTAAAATAGTTTTTTGATTAAATGAAAAACACTACAGTATTATTATGAAATATAAAGGTGTAAAACAAACAAAAAAATTGCTCAACTTAAAGTCATACAGTTGACAGAGAAATTACAGTGATATCAAAAAGTGAAAAAAAGTGGTTAATTGTGTTGTTTACTTACTTCCAACATCTAGTCTGGTGCCGCTACCAAAAGTCCACCACAGTGATACAATCCCTATTACTGCTGGTACAAAAACCTCTCTGTGCTGTGATGCTTCAGCTGTAACAGTGAAGATCCCTCATACAGAATCACACTAAACACAAATACCATTTAACATCTTTCGAGGTAAAATAAACACTTCATATGGGCTGTTTATACAATTCATAAAAAATATAAATTGTATCTCAAATCTAGATATTTGTCATTAGTCTTTCTTCTGTGTATCAGATTTCCTCTTAGGAACAGAACAGTCAGTGTTCAACATTAAATCCAGCATTTGTGTTCCTCCATTTTGTCCAGGAGAAAAAGTAACAGCAGTAATATTGATTCATGTTGTGTATATTCCCTGTTTATCTCAGATATATCTCCGGTTGTAAAGTCACAGAGAACAGACACCACTACCAGAGGAATCTGATCAGCTTTAGTTTTGAGAAGGGTTCACAAGCTGATTTGCGGAACTTATGTACGAGTCCAAGCATGAGTGAACTGACAGTTAGGGCTGTATTCAATCTGTATCGCTGAAGCCTTTACATTTTAATTGGGTTTTAGCTGTGAACTTTAGCGATATGGATGGAATAGAAAAGTTGTCATATACAATATATTAGAATAAAACGCATGATGTTTGATGTTATAAAAGCTAACATGTGCAGGATAAAATACAGTTTTAATGATAGGAGTCTACTTGGAAACTGAAATAGATTTAAAACATGAATATGCATATGCCTGCTAGAGTGTATAAACATTTGGGTTTAACACGTCATGACTGAGAGCAGTCCGTCATGACAACAGGACCCACAACAACCATGACTTTTATCATCATTTTCGGGCTCTGTTCAATTTATATCGCTGAAGCACTACAGATTGCATGATAGAAATGTGAAGATCATTTTCAATTGATCCAACATATTACATTTCCTTCACTTAGCAGAGGCTCTTATCCAGAGGGACTTACAGGAGCAATTAGAGTGAAGTGCCTTGCTCAAGGGCACATTGACAGATTTTTCACCAAGTCAAGTCAGGGACTTGAACCAGCAACCTATCAACCACTAGGCTACCTGCAGCTCCACATGCAGCTTTTACGGTGAAAGCAGTCTCCGCTAATGCAAGAACAGTGCTTTTAAATGTCAATCACGCTGTAATGCTGAATTCCCGCGATACAGATTGAGTAGATTCCTTCATCTTGATGCTTGCCGTTTGATTTCAAGGTAAAGTTGCTGTTGAATTCTAAAGCATATGATATTTCAGAAAACTGAACTTAAATGGAATCTGATCTTGACAATGTGTTATTCTTTTCTCAGTATCCAGAGGGCAGATCACTGTGACTCAGACTCCTGCAGGGAAAGCTGTCCTTTCAGGTCGCATACTGTAGTTATTCTCCACTTCTGTAAAACCAGCCGTAATCCATTTAAGGCCCTGTGCAGTCAAAATTCTGTTTTTTCCTGTGTTTTATATCATGTTGAACAACAGCTGATTAAACTAACATTGTAAAAGTGTGAAAAAAATGGATCAGTGTTATTTCCTGATAGTTTCTGGTTGAAAATGTGATGTACTGTACATACAGTACTTCTAATTAGCAGGTTTGCATTGGAGGGAGTTTCGGCTTTCCATGGGGACGTTACCATGTGGCAAATGGGTTAATAGACCAGTAACAAAGAGAGTTCCAAATCTCTCTGCCAATAGCAGATAGTTTTCAGTTTTCGCCTCCCCACTCAGACCACTCTGACAGTCTTAGCTGCAGGTGCTGAGGGGGAGGACTTGACCCGTTGAGGACTAGACCAGTGATAGTGTTAGGGACTGTACCAGTGATAGCGTTGAAGACTAGACCAGTGATAATGTTGAGGACTAGACACAGTGATAGTGTTGAGACTAGACACAGTGATAGTGTTGAGGACTAGACTGGTGATAGTGTTGAGGACTAGACCAGTGATAGTGTTGAGGACTAGACCAGTGATAGTGTTGAGGACTAGACCAGTGATGGTGTTGAGGACTAGACCAGTGATGGTGTTGAGGACTAGACCAGTGATAGTGTTGAGGACTAGACCAGTGATAGTGTTGAGGCCTACACCAGTGAAAGTGTTGAGGACTAGACTAGTGATAGTGTGAGGACTAGACCAGTGATAGTGTTGAGGACTAGACCAGTGATAGTGTTGAGAACTACAGTCTAGAGAGTATCATAGGTTTCTTCCCTTTATTATTTGACCAACCAACATCTTAAACTGAAAACAGTCACTCAGTGGATGATACACACTGAGTGGACAAAACATTAGGAACCTTCCATGACAGACTGACCAGGTGAATCCAGGTGAATGCTATGATCCCGTATTGATGTCACTTGTTAAATCCACTTAAATCGGGGTAGATGAAGGGGAGGACATAGGTTATAGAAGGGTTATTAAGCCTTGAGACAATTAAGACAATTAAGACATTAATTGTATATGTGTGCCATTCAGAGAGTGAATGGGCAAGATAAAATATTGAAGTACCTTTTAATGGGGTATGATAGTAGGTGCCAGGCGCACCGGTTTGTGTGTTAATAAGGAAAGGGGGCAGTATTTCCCCTTTGGATGAATTGCGTGCCCATAGTGAACTGCATCAAAATCTGTCCTAAATTGCTAATATATGCATATTATTATTATTATTGGATAGAAAACACTCTGAAGCTTCTAAACCCGTTTGAATTATGTCTGTGAGTATAACAGAACTCACAGGGCAGGCAATCTTCCAAACTAGTTTTGGAATCCTGAAAGTTGGGGCAAATTTGACGTCATCACCCCCTCCCTTCCCAACAAGTTATGGATCTGGAAACACTTCCTATGTCTTCCACTAGATGTCCTCATTCAGTAGAAAGTGGAATGGAGCATATACTGTGAACTTTGACCTAATGGGATGAAAAGTTGTAAGTGTCGCAAAGATTTTCATGTGCGTGAAGGCGCGCTTGGGAAAGAGTGCTTCCTATGTTCCAATCAGCCTCAGGTGGACATGGATGTCCCGGTTGGAATGATATTTGATCTGTATGATTATAACATCCTGAAGATTGATTCTGCACTTAGTTTGACCAGTTTCGTCGACCTGTAATATGTAATTTGGAAGCTTTGATGCACAATTATTCTGGACCAGAAGTAATTTTTTGGGCATTTGAGCTGAAAGTGTTAGCAGATGCTACTACATGGACACTAGAATTGAACATTATGAAACAAAATGATTTATTGTTGAAGTAGGACTCCTTCCACTACATTCTGATCGAAGACCATCAAAGGTAAGGGAATATTTATGTTGTAATTTTGTATTTCTGTTGACTCCAACATAGCAGAGAAATATTGTTACGTCTGAGCGCCGTCTCAGATTATTGCATGGTAGGCTAATTCCGTAACGTTAAAAAAAATGTGACACAGCGGTTGCATTAAGAACCAGTGTATCTTTTTACTTATATGTAGAACATGTATCTTTTGTCAAAGTTTATGATGAGTATTTCTGTTATCTGGCGTAGCTTTCTATAATTTCTCCGGACATTTTGGAGAATTTTCTGAACATGGCGTCAATGTAAACCGAGATTTATGGATATGAAATGCATATTATCGAACAAAACATAAATGTACTGTGTAACATGTCATATGACTGTCATCTGATGAAGATTTTCAAGAGGTTAGTGAATGATTTTTCTTTTAATCCTGCTTTTGTGATTGTATCTTTTGTTCTACAAAATGGCTGCCTATTGTCTTTGTTTTGGTGGTGGTCTAACATAAATATGTGCTATGTTTTCGCCGTAAAACATGTAAAAAATCTGACACGCTGGGTAGATGAACAAGGTGTTTATCTTTCATTTGAGGTATTGGACTTGTTAATGTGTGTAGGTTAAATATTTCTAAGAATATTTTTGCATTCCCTGCGCCACCGTTTCAGCTGAACGGGGGGTGTAGTTCCTGCATGGGAACCCATAGGCACAACAGGTTATTAAGAACTGCAATGATGCTGGGTTTTTCACATTCAACACTTTCCCGTGAATATCAAGAATGGTTTCCCAGTGGAAGGAACGCTTTTGACACCTTATGGAGTACATGACCCGACATGTTGAGGCTGTTCTGAGGGCAAAAGGGGGTGGAACTCAATATTAGGAAGGCATTCCTAATGTATCGTACACTCAATGTATATCCCATATATTACCAAATGAGGCATACTCCAGGAGGCATATTTGCACAGAGAGGACACTTTGCATTTGCAGCACATGCTCAGCTCTCTGGGAGTGTTTACAGCCCTGTGAGTTTAACACTTCCTGACTGAGATCTGTACTTCATGACAACAGAACCCACATCAACAATGACTTGTATCACCATCTTCATCTGGACACTTGCTTAACGTTTTCGGAATTTTGTTGTTGAAAAATGATTACATCTACACAACAGAAATGTGATCATTAATACTATTTCTATTAAGAACTGTTCATTAATATATGTAATATTTCATTCATATAAATGCTTCGATTCTATTTTTCAGAATCCAGAGGACGGGTCACTGTGACTCAGACTCCTGCAGTGGAAACTGTTCTCCCAGGACAGGCAGTCTCTCTGAACTGCAAAACCAGCAGTAATGTGAATGGTGCTGGAGGCTCCAATCCCATCCTAGCCTGGTACCACCAGAAACCCGGAGGAGCTCCTAAACTCCCCATTTACTATGCTAAAACCCTTCAGTCTGGGACTCCATCTAGATTCAGTGTCAGTGGATCAGGGAGTGACTTCACTCTGACCATCAGTGGAGTCCAGGCTGAAGATGCAGGAGATTACTACTGTCAGAGTTTACACTACCCCAACAGTGTCTGGGTGTTCACACAGTGATACAGAGCCATTCAAAAACCTCCCTCAGTCAGACTGCACAGTGACTGTACTGATACAGCTGGGACCTACTGCAGGTGCTGAGGGGGAAGAGACAGTGACATGGAAGATTGATCAGTAGAGGAGGTAAACTTTGAATATGGTTAGAAAGCATCATTCAAAACACGTTCTCCATGTTCTCCATCATCGTCATCATCATCATCATCATCACCATCATCAGCATCATCATAATGTCATGGTTGTGACTCATTATATTTGTCACTGCCTGAAAGTGCACCTATAAACTTTTTTTGATGCTATGAATCATATACAATACCAGTCCATATTCAAGTGAGGTGATGTTACATCAGCATCAGCCCCATTACATCAAATCCATATATACACCTCACAACCAAATATTGATGTGATCATCTAGCATTATATTAACTATTTTGATGAGCAGGTTACTGACTGTTAGATCTGTGAATGAGACATGATGCCGGGATCAGGCATTAGACATATCTACATTCATATCAATTTGATATGTTATTAATCCTACATCGAGGTTAAAACCAGTCCATTACCTCACATCTCACTCAGTCCAAGGTATTTCAGGCAATGAAACTGCTCAACTGCAATGGCATGGACAGGGCTGAGTGGTTCTGCTTGTCCCAGAATAGAGCAGCACAGTCACCAGATGTTCACTCTGTCCTCAAGGGGTTGGAGGTAGAGAAGACTCAATGACTATGTTGAAGCTGTGATACTTGTATTATTATGTGCATCAAATGTTCAATAACATTATATTACTGTCTTTATAAATCTATAAATCAAGCAGGTCGAAAACATTCCAAAAATATGAATAGACCTCTCCTGTTAATCTGTTAACATTGTAGTATCTAGACCTCTCCTGTTAATCTGTTAACATTGTAGTATCTCGACCTCTCCTGTAGTATCTTGTGTTAGTATGGACTACTGGTTGAGGACAATATGGTTTTAAAGTGAGAACATAAATAACTAAGCAATGAGGTTTAGGTCTGATAGTCTGCAATGAAACTGTGAACCAGGCTTTATTAATATATTTATATATCATTCAACATTCAAGACTGCAGTCTAATTATTAAAATAGACAACACAAATATTTGCTCCAAAGGCAAATCTTTTTTTCACTTATTCATCAAAGCATCAAAGCAAACATACCTACAATATCTAGTAGTAATAAAGCAGAATACATCAAATCTAACACTGATACAAACTAAGTTGACAGAGATGATTGACACAATGTCAGTCTACATGCCAGTGATCAATAATCAATAAGACAGAAAACATCTGATCTCAGAACAGAGTCAAAGCAGAGGAACGAGCATCCTTTCTCCACAGGAGTGTGTGACTGAGGGGTCCTATCCAGAACAGTCAGCAATCTTCAGGGTCTTGGTGACTGTAGGCTGGGAGCTCTGGTGGGCCTCACAGATCACTGACACTGTCTTGGTCCAGTACTGGGCAGTGAGAGTCAGGGTGCTGCTGCAGCTGTACAAACCATCCTTCTCCAGGACCCCGGGACTGGCCTCCTGCTTCTTGCTTGTCCCATCTACTTTCCAGCTCACGGTCCAAATCAAATCAAATGTATTTATATAGCCCTTCGTACATCAGCTGATATCTCAAAGTGCTGTACAGAAACCCAGCCTAAATCCCCAAACAGCAAGCACTGCAGGTGTAGAAGCATGGTGGCTAGGAAAAACTCCCTAGAATGGTGGCTAGGAAATCCTCCCCCCAGTCTTTATTTTTTTTATTTTTTTATTTCACCTTTATTTAACCAGGTAGGCAAGTTGAGAACAAGTTCTCATTTACAATTGCGACCTGGCCAAGATAAAGCAAAGCAGTTCGACAGATACAACGACACAGAGTTACACATGGAGTAAAACAAACATACAGTCAATAATACAGTATAAACAAGTCTATATACAATGTCAGCAAATGAGGTGAGAAGGGAGGTAAAGGCAAAAAAGGCCATGGTGGCAAAGTAAATACAATATAGCAAGTAAAACACTGGAATGGTAGTTTTGTAATGGAAGAATGTGCAAAGTAGAAATAAAAATAATGGGGTGCAAAGGAGCAAAATAAATAAATTAATTAAATACAGTTGGGAAAGAGGTAGTTGTTTGGGCTAAATTATAGGTGGGCTATGTACAGGTGTAATCTGTGAGCTGCTCTGACAGTTGGTGCTTAAAGCTAGTGAGGGAGATAAGTGTTTCCAGTTTCAGAGATTTTTGTAGTTCATTCCAGTCATTGGCAGCAGAGAACTGGAAGGAGAGGCGGCCAAAGAAAGAATTGGTTTTGGGGGTGACTAGAGAGATATACCTGCTGGAGCGTGTGCTACAGGTGGGAGATGCTATGGTGACCAGCGAGCTGAGATAAGGGGGGACTTTACCTAGCAGGGTCTTGTAGATGACATGGAGCCAGTGGGTTTGGCGACGAGTATGAAGCGAGGGCCAGCCAACGAGAGCGTACAGGTCGCAATGGTGGGTAGTATATGGGGCTTTGGTGACAAAACGGATTGCACTGTGATAGACTGCATCCAATTTGTTGAGTAGGGTATTGGAGGCTATTTTGTAAATGACATCGCCAAAGTAGAGGATTGGTAGGATGGTCAGTTTTACAAGGGTATGTTTGGCAGCATGAGTGAAGGATGCTTTGTTGCGAAATAGGAAGCCAATTCTAGATTTAACTTTGGATTGGAGATGTTTGATATGGGTCTGGAAGGAGAGTTTACAGTCTACCCAGACACCTAAGTATTTGTAGTTGTCCACGTATTCTAAGTCAGAGCCGTCCAGAGTAGTGATGTTGGACAGGCGGGTAGGTGCAGGTAGCGATCGGTTGAAGAGCATGCATTTAGTTTTACTTGTATTTAAGAGCAATTGGAGGCCACGGAAGGAGAGTTGTATGGCATTGAAGCTTGCCTGGAGGGTTGTTAACACAGTGTCCAAAGAAGGGCCGGAAGTATACAGAATGGTGTCGTCTGCGTAGAGGTGGATCAGAGACTCACCAGCAGCAAGAGCGACCTCATTGATGTATACAGAGAAGAGAGTCGGTCCAAGAATTGAACCCTGTGGCACCCCCATAGAGACTGCCAGAGGTCCGGACAGCAGACCCTCCGATTTGACACACTGAACTCTATCAGAGAAGTAGTTGGTGAACCAGGCGAGGCAATCATTTGAGAAACCAAGGCTGTCGAGTCTGCCGATGAGGATGTGGTGATTGACAGAGTCGAAAGCCTTGGCCAGATCAATGAATACGGCTGCACAGCAATGTTTCTTATCGATGGCGGTTAAGATATCGTTTAGGACCTTGAGCGTGGCTGAGGTGCACCCATGACCAGCTCTGAAACCAGATTGCATAGCAGAGAATGTATGGTGAGATTCGAAATGGTCGGTAATCTGTTTGTTGATTTGGCTTTCGAAGACCTTAGAAAGGCATGGTAGGATAGATATAGATCTGTAGCAGTTTGGGTCAAGAGTGTCCCCCCTTTGAAGAGGGGGATGACCGCAGCTGCTTTCCAATCTTTGGGAATCTCAGACGACACGAAAGAGAGGTTGAACAGGCTAGTAATAGGGGTGGCAACAATTTCGGCAGATCATTTTAGAAAGAAAGGGTCCAGATTGTCTAGCCCGGCTGATTTGTAGGGGTCCAGATTTTGCAGCTCTTTCAGAACATCAGCTGAATGGATTTGGGAGAAGGAGAAATGGGGAAGGCTTGGGCGAGTTGCTGTTGGGGGTGCAGTGCTGTTGACCGGGGTAGGAGTAGCCAGGTGGAAAGCATGGCCAGCCATAGAAAAATGCTTATTGAAATTCTCAATTATGGTGGATTTATCAGTGGTGACAGTGTTTCCTATCTTCAGTGCAGTGGGCAGCTGGGAGGAGGTGTTCTTATTCTCCATGGACTTTACAGTGTCCCAGAACTTTTTTGAGTTAGTGTTGCAGGAAGCAAATTTCTGCTTGAAAAAGCTAGCCTTGGCTTTTCTAACTGCCTGTGTATAATGGTTTCTAGCTTCCCTGAACAGCTGCATATCACGGGGCTGTTCGATGCTAATGCAGAACGCCATAGGATGTTTTTGTGTTGGTTAAGGGCAGTCAGGTCTGGGGAGAACCAAGGACTATATCTGTTCCTGGTTCTAAATTTCTTGAATGGGGCATGTTTATTTAAGATGGTTAGGAAGGCATTTAAAAAAATATCCAGGCATCCTCTACTGACGGGATGAGATCAATATCCTTCCAGGATACCCCGGCCAGGTCGATTAGAAAGGCCTGCTCGCTGAAGTGTTTCAGGGAGCGTTTTACAGTGATGAGTGGAGGTCGTTTGACCGCTGACCCATTACGGATGCAGGCAATGAGGCAGTGATCGCTGAGATCTTGGTTGAAGACAGCAGAGGTGTATTTAGAGGGGAAGTTGGTTAGGATGATATCTATGAGGGTGCCCGTGTTTAAGGCTTTGGGGAGGTACCTGGTAGGTTCATTGATAATTTGTGTGAGATTGAGGGCATCAAGTTTAGATTGTAGGATGGCTGGGGTGTTAAGCATGTTCCAGTTTAGGTCGCCTAGCAGCACGAGCTCTGAAGATAGATGGGGGGCAATCAGTTCACATATGGTGTCCAGAGCACAGCTGGGGGCAGAGGGTGGTCTATAGCAGGCGGCAACGGTGAGAGACTTGTTTTTAGAGAGGTGGATTTTTAAAAGTAGAAGTTCAAATTGTTTGGGTACAGACCTGGATAGTAGGACAGAACTCTGCAGGCTATTTTTGCAGTAGATTGCAACACCGCCCCCTTTGGCAGTTCGATCTTGTCTGAAAATGTTGTAGTTTGGAATTAAAATTTCTGAATTTTTGGTGGTCTTCCTAAGCCAGGATTCAGACACAGCTAGAACATCCGGGTTGGCAGAGTGTGCTAAAGCAGTGAATAGAACAAACTTAGGGAGGAGGCTTCTAATGTTAACATGCATGAAACCAAGGCTATTACAGTTACAGAAGTCGTCAAAAGAGAGCGCCTGGGGAATAGGAGTGGAGCTAGGCACTGCAGGGCCTGGATTCACCTCTACATCGCCAGAGGAACATAGGAGGAGTAGAATAAGGGTGCGGCTAAAAGCAATAAGAATTGGTCGTCTAGAACGTCTGGAACAGAGAGTAAAAGGAGGTTTCTGGGGGCGATAAAATAGCAGGTATAGGTATAATGTACAGACAAAGGTATGGTAGGATGTGAACACAGTGGAGGTAAACCTAGGTATTGAGTGATGAAGAGAGAGATATTGTCTCTAGAAACATCATTGAAACCAGGAGATGTCATTGCATGTGTGGGTGGTGGAACTAATAGGTTGGATAAGGTATAGTGAGCAGGACTAGAGGCTCTACAGTGAAATAAGCCAATAAACACTAACCAGAACAGCAATGGACAAGACATATTGACATTAAGGAGAGGCATGCTTAGTCGAGTGATCAAAAGGGTCCAGTGAGTGGAGAGGTTGGTTGGGGGTCACGGCGATTTAGACAGCTAGCCAGGCCATCGGTAGCAAGCTAGCATAGGATGGAGGTCTGTTGTTAGCCACCTCTTGCGTTCCGTCAGTATATTAGTGGGGTTCCGTGTGGTAGAGGGGATTAATCCAAATCACACAACAACAACAAAAATAAAAACAATAGATATAGTTATAGAGGCCCAAGAAGAAAACATAATAATAATACAAATAAATAAATTGTCCGATTGTCTATTCAGATAGCAGCCGGTAAGACAGCTAACGGTTAGCAGATGGGCATTCAGGTAACGTCGCGACGGAGGAGCCAGCCGGATCTCCTTCGGGTAGATAACGTCGGCAGTCCAGTTGTGAAGGACCGGTGGGGCTCTGCGTAGGCAGTAAAACGGGTCCGGATAGGTGACTTCAGCCCAGGAGTGATTGATGGAACTCAGGAGTGATTGACGGAGCTGGCTAGCTCCGGAATAATTGATGTTTGCTCCGGAATCGACGAAAGCCGATAGTCACACGGATAGCAGCTAGCTAGCTGTGAGATCCGGGTATGAATGTCCAGAGAGCAGTCGAAATCCAGGGACATGGAGAGAAAAATTGGTCCGGTATGTTCCGAGCCGCGCTGCGCCGTACAAAACTGGTGATAGATTTTCGAGCTAAAGGATAGCTGATGACCACAAACCGTGGTTAGCTGAATACTAACGATTTGCCAGTAAAGAAGCTAACTAGCTTCTGAACTAGCTTCTTATTAGCTTCTGGATTAGCTTCTGGGCTGGTTTCTGGCTAGCTCCTGGCTAGCTTCTGGCTAGTTTCTGGCTAGCTTCTTGGAGTTTCTGGCTAGCTTCTTGGAGGATTACAGATTTGAGGTAAATAATACTTTTTTATAAATATAAATTGGTGAGGCGGGTTGCAGGAGAGTGTTTTGAAGATGAGTTGATGGAAAATAAAAATAAAATGTATGTGAAAAAAGTTGTAAATATATATATATACAGGACACGACAAGACGAGGACAAAAGACGTCTGAACTGCTATGCCATCTTGGTACTGAGGGGAAGCCCTTGAGGGGAAGCCCTTGTTGGCCAGACACATCAGTGTGGCTGTTGTTGTACTGGACAGCTCCTCACTAGAGGGGGGAGGATGGTGAGGGTGGGGACACTGTTACCTGGAACAAAGAACATATCAACTTCATCAACTATGGCTAAAAGATTTATGAAAGCAGTACACATCAAAATAAATGTATTTAGAAATGCACTCTAAATATGAATGGACAAGTTAGATTGGTGAAAGGTTGTAAAGAAAACACAAAACATAACATTTACTAAGTGGTTAACTTTAGCGTTACTAGTATGTCATACAGGTATTTTAGGAATGTGTCTGATCAGAAC
This sequence comes from Oncorhynchus tshawytscha, assembly GCF_018296145.1. Lineage (NCBI taxonomy): Eukaryota > Metazoa > Chordata > Actinopteri > Salmoniformes > Salmonidae > Oncorhynchus > Oncorhynchus tshawytscha. The sequence continues at coordinate 5,293,992 of NC_056443.1, read as the reverse complement.
ACTCTGAAAATCTACAGTATTTGCAGAATCCAAGAGGTTGAACACAAACATAACTGAGACTCTTTCACAATGCAACAATGACTACAGTAAACCACACTTCAAGAGTTATAAAGTCTGCAATCATACAAGTCACACATACAAATAAACCTTAAATTGTAGGTTTATTTGTATGTCTAAATTGTATGAGGGTCTTTCTCTTGGTGACCTTGATTTAATAAAATGTTGTTTGAAGGCAGGATCAGTCAGCGGCAATGGAAAAAAAACATTTTTAGAAAGTAAAGTATCTAAAATAACAGTATTTTTATAGAGACAGCGTTTAAGAAAGTTAAATACATATTTCTTTATTAGAAAGAAAAATCAAGAGAGCTTGTTACTTACTTCCAACATCAAGTCTGGTGCCTCTACCAAAAGTGTCCCACAGTGATACAATCCCTATCACTGCTGGTACAAAAACCTCCTGACCATTGGTCAAGCTGAATTTCTTTAGACTGTGTGTCACGTTCTGACCCTAGTTCTTGTGTTATTTGTTTGTTTTAGTTGGTCAGGACGTGAGTTAGGTGGGCATTCTATGTTTTGTGTTTTTAGGTTGGTTTTCTGTGTTCGGCCTAGTATGGTTCTCAATCAGAGGCAGGTGTCGTTAGTTGTCTCTGATTGAGAATCATACTTAGGTAGCCTGGGTTTCACTGTTGTTTTGTGGGTGATTGTTTCCGTGTCTGTGTTTGTTCGCCACACGGTACTGTTTCGGTTTTGTTCACGTTTATTGTTTTGTATTCATTGAGTGTTCAGTTTATGTTTTTAAATAAACAACCATGGACACTTACCACGCCGCATCTTGGTCCGATCCTTGCTACACCTCCTTTTCAGACGAAGAGGAGGAAAACCCTTACACTGTGGTTCAAATCATTAACTCTACTATGTCATGAATACTTGTCAAAGATGATTTCACCTACTCAATTTGAAAAACAGTGTTTTGTATTTTTTGATTTCCTTAATTAACAATGAGCAGAAACCTACTGTTTATTGTACATTTCCTACTGGGTGCAGTATGTTTATTCATACAGCCAATCTAAAGTATAGGCTAATCACTCATCATTTAAAAAGCCCAATTAGATTAGATATGTGTATCCCTTGTATATACTTTTTTTCGTTCTGTGCATCAGGTGTTCACCTAGTCTGGAGGTACAGTCCAGCATTAGATCAGTGTTGCTAGTATTCCTCCATATTGTCCATATGAAAGACAACAGCAGCAGCAGTAGTGATAGTGATCATGTTGTATATTCCTTTATTAAACATGTTGATCTCACATTTAACAGTGGAGGTAAAGTCACAGAGGACAGACAACACTACCAGAGGAATCCTAGCAGCTTTAGTTTAGAGAAGTGTTCACTAACTGATTAGAGGAACTTACATCAGAGACCAAGCATGAGTGAACAGACAGTTCATTATATCTGATCATCATCAGAATACACATACGACAGTGAGCCATACAATTTGCCAGACATTAGTGATCTGAGTTATTAAAGATAGCACATGCAGGATAAAATGCAGTCTAATGATGGGAGCAAATATTCATTTGCAAAATACATCTGTCCTACTGCTCTTTGAGTGTTTACAGCCCTGTGAGTTTAACACTTCATGACTGAGAACAGAACCCAATACAACCATGACTTTTATCACCATCTTCATCTGGAAGTTTGCTTTTTGCTGTTTTTCTATGTTTCAGAATCCGGAGGACATTTCACTTTGACTCAGACTCCTGCAGCAAAAACTGTTTTCCAACGACAGACAGTCTCTCTGAACTGTAAAACCAGCAGAAATGTGTATCAATGTCACGTTCATCGTATGAAGAAGACCAAGGCGCAGCGTGAATAGAGTTCCACATATTTTTAATGAACTGAAACTCACCAAAACAACAAACAAACAACCGAACGAACAAACAAAACGTGCCGCTACTAGTGTGCACACAGGAACCTAACTGTAGATAAGATCCCACACCAGAAAGTGGGGTAAAGGCCTGCCTAAATATGATCCCCAATCAGAGACAACGATAAACAGCTGTCTCTTGTTGGGAACCATATCAGACCAACATAGACATACAAAACCCCTAGACATACAAAACCCTAGACATACAAAAACTCTAGACATACAAAGTACCCACCCTCGTCACACCCTGACCTAACCAAAATATATAGAAAACAGAGATATCTAAGGTCAGAGCGGGACAATCAAGTAGGTTACTCTGATGCCCGTCTTACCTGGTATCAACAGAAACCTGGAGGAACTTATAAACTCCTTATTTACTATGCTAAAACACAATCTGGGACTCCATCTAGATTCAGTGGCAGTGGATCTGGGAGTGACTTCACTCTGACTATCAGTGGAGCCCAGGCTGAAGATGCAGGAGATTACTACTGTCAGAGTTTACATAGTGGTCCAGTGTTCACACAGTGATACAGGGCCGTACAAAAATCTCCCTCAGTCAGACTTCACAGTCACTACGGGGTAATAGACATTAAAATGGATCAGTAAGGGGGTCAACTTTGAATATGGTTCGAAAACATTGTTCAGATGCATGTCCTCCATCATCATCAATACCGTTGTCATGACGTTGCCCTCTTTGGGTACAGCAAGCCCCATCCCCCTCTCCCTGTCACCTACACACAGGCTGCTGTGGTCAGAGGTCGTAAATTCCAAAAGGTGATGATCTCCTCATGGCAACAGTATAGAGACAGAGTGAAATTTCATAGAGAACAAAGGAATTTCTTCCACCTCACAGAACAACATTTATGTTCCGGAGAAGGCATAAAAGATCAGTGAAGAATCCAGCTACAAACTGTTCCGTTTGGTGCAATTTTGTGGGGCTCATGGGAGATGGTGCGGCCACATTACCATAACGCTGTTTATATAATAGCCGCAGATATGAGGTTTTACATCTAATTGTTGTATAAGATGAATGAGTGAGGATGATACTGTTTGTAAAATTGTGTAATGTGATTTTGGACTTTTTATGAAGGAAACTCCAATTCCCTTTTGAGTTTAACTAAATCAGAGGACCGCCCATGAGCCCAGTTAGGGTCGGGCATCCTGGGACAGGCCCTTTTCTGCAATTCCGAATAAAACCCCACCTTGAGAATTTCTCAACAGACCATGTTTCTCTCCATTACGAGAGGACAAAGGTTGCAGACCAGCTTACCTCGATAACGAGAGGGCCAAGGTTTGAGACCGGACTGCTGAATCTTTTAACCATCCCACGTGGTTAAACTCTTAGACTATCGATACCAACAGAGTAAGAACGAGTCTTTGATATTAATTACTAGTCTGCAGCTAGGAATTCGGTATCATTGAACGGGAAGACCGACAACCACCAAAACATCTATCCTATAACAACATTGCTGAATGTTACTCTGAAGTATCCATTCTGACCACGGCAGAGAGAGAGAGACGGACAATTCTACAAAAGAAACAAACTTTTCAACAGCGATCAAGACGACACACTGAGCGTAAATATATATATTATATATATTGATTGCAATTGTTCCCGAATGAGTGAGTGTTCATGTGCAAAGGATTAGCATTTCAATTGTTATAATTATCAACTCTGTAGTGACTTCTTAGTCGACCCCCACTTCCCTTTTGTCTAACAAGCCGCCATGCCGGTTTAGCCCACTAGGGCACATTCCCCTATCATTTCTTGTAACCATATTTACTTTGTTTGGTTGTGTGTGTACTATTGTGATTGTTTAGTTAGTTAATAAATAAATGATTTAAGACAATTGATGTATGGATGACTCAAAGTGAAGATAACCAACAATTTATGATGTTTGCAATGAGACTAACGTGAGGCAAAATAAATAATTCATTAATTCAGAAGACTATTGATCAGATATGAAAATATCTGAAAAGTTATATTAGAAAAATTATAACTTTGTAATCTGAATATTTTCCTTGGTGCCCCGACTTCCTAGTTAATTACAGTTACATGATTAATCAGTTTAATTGCATAATAATAATTACAGAGAGTTATTGATAAAGATGCCAAAGACACAACACCATATTACCATGATAGTACTGAAATACTAGTATAATACAGGGACTGATAATTCTGAAGCACTAGTACAATACAATAGGGACTGATAGCACTGAAGTACTATTTTAATATAACAGGTATTTGGTATTTTGGTATTTGATGAGGATCCCCATTAGCTGTTGCAAAAGCAGCAGCTATTCTTCCTGGGGTCCACACAGAACATGAAATATGATACAGAATGACATAATACAGAACATCATTAGACAAGAACAGCTCAAGGACAGAAATACATACATTTTTAAAAAGGCACACGTAGCCTACATATCAATGTAAACATACAAACTATCTAGGTCAAATAGGGGAGAGGCGTTGTGCCGTGAGGTGTTGCTTTATCTGTTTGAAACCAGGTTTGCTTTTTATTTTAGCAATCTAAAATGGAATGAAGTTCCATGCAATAAGGGCTCTATATAAACTGTATGTTTTCTTGAATTTGTTCTGTATTTGGGGACTATGAAAAGACCCCTGGTGGCATGTCTGGTGGGGTAAGTGTGTGTCTCAGAACTGTGTGTAACTTGACTGTGCAAACAATTTGGTATTTTCAACAAGTTAAGCCTAGGGCTGAATACTGCCCCCTTTGGAGGAAGTGCGTGCCCATAGTAAACTGAAAATGTTTTTTCCCAAAATTGCTAATATATGCATATAATAATTATTATTGAATAGAAAACACTCTAAAGTTTCTAAAACCGTTTAAATTATGTCTGTATGTAAAGCAGAACTCCCAGGGCAGCCTTTCTTCCAAACACCCTCTTGGCAACAGAAAAGTTGGGACAACTTTGACGTCATCGCCCCCACCCTTCCCAACCAGCTACGGATCCAGGAACAGTTTCTATGTGTTCAGCGCGATGTCTGCTTTCAAATGATGCATTCTTCGTGAGAATCTCGCTCGCCCTCGTCCTTTGGCGGGCTAAAATATTCGGGTCACGCGAAAATACATGCACTCTATTGTGCGCGTCGGTCTCTTTTTCCATGAAACACCAATTGACGTCGGTTTGTCTGTTCGCGCTGATCTTTGTTTTACATGATTAAAACATCCTAAAGCTCGATTCTGCACTTAGTTTGACCAGTTTAGTCGACATATAATATGTAATTTTGAAGTTTTGATGCGCAAGAGAAGACCAGAAGTCATTTTGGGTGCATTTCAGCTGAAGCTGTTGGCATATGCTAATACAGAGACACACAACTTGAAACCAAACGATGTATTGGGTAAGTATAACTACTTCCACGTCTTCTCATCGAAGAACATCAAAGGTAAGGGAATATTTATGTGGTTAATTTTGGGTTTCTGTGCTCTCCAAATGTAGAGGAGACATACTGCTAATATCTGAGCGCCGCCTCATATTATAGCCTAGTGAACGAATTCTGTAACGTTAAAAATAAATGTAACACAGCGGTTGCATTAAGAAGAAGTGTATCTTTGTAATTATATGTAGAACATGTATATTTAGTCATGTGTATTGCTTGTTATCTGACGTTATCTGTCGGAGCTATCATCATTTCTCCGGACATTTGAGTAGCATTTTGTGAACATGCCGTCATTGTAAACAGAGATTTATGGATATAAATAGCATATTATTGAAAAAAAAAATGTACTGTGTAACATGTCCTATTACTGTCATCTGATGAAGATTTTCAAAAGGTTAGTGAATGATTTATTTTTTAATCCTGCTTTTATAATTTTATATTTTCTGGGACAAAATGGCCGCCTCTTGTCTTTTGTTTCAGTGGTGGTCTAATATAAATGTGTGGTGTGTTTTCGCCGTAAAACATTTTAGAAATCTGACTTGCTGGGTAGATGAACAAGGTGTTTATCTTTCATTTGAGCTATTGGACTTGTATAGGTGTGGAGGTTAAATATTTCTAAGAATATTTTTTCGCATTTTGCGTTATGGTAATGAGCTGAGCCTGTAGTCACGATCCCGGATCCGGGATGTGTAGATCAAGAGGTTAAGAGTTGAGGAGAGACTGACTGCATCACTTCTTCTTTGTATAAGACAAAGAAGAAGTGATGCAGTCAGTCTCTCCTCAACTCTTAGCCAAGAGAGACTGGCAGGTATAGTATCAATATTAGCCCTCTGATTACAATTAAGAGCAAAACGTGCCGCTCTGTTCTGGGCCAGCTGCAGCTTAAAACTTCTTGACGCACCCATCCCGTTAGCGGGATCATTTTCGTCAACATCCGCTGAATTGCAGAGCGCCAAATTCAAATTAAATTACTAAAAATATTTAATTTTCATGAAATCACAAGTGCAATATAGCAAAACACAGTTTAGCTTGTTGTTAACCTCTTGAGCTTATGGCTGAATACTGCCCCCTTTGGAGGAAGTGCGTGCCCATAGTAAACTGAAAATATTTTTTTCCAAAATTGCTAATATATGCATATAATAATAATTATTGAATAGAAAACACTCTAAAGTTTCTAAAACCGTTTAAATTATGTCTGTATGTAAAGCAGAACTCTCAGGGCAGCCTTTCTCCCAAACTCTCTCTTGTCAAGAGAAAAGTTGGGTCAACTTTGACGTCATCGCCCCCACCCTTCCCAGGCAGCTACCGATCTGGGAACAGTATGTATTTGTTCAGCGCGATGTCTGCTTTCAATTGGCACCTTCATTGTTTGAATTTCGCGCTCCCTCATCCTTTGGCGGGCGAAAATGCCCGGGTCACTCTCAAATACATGCACTCTATTGCGCGCGGCCGATTTGGGGAACGTTCTTTTCCAATAGACACCAGTTGAAGCCGGTTCGTTTGTTTGCGATTATCATTGTTTTACATGATAAAAACATCATTTTGCTCGATTCTGCACTTAGTTTGACCAGTTTAGTCGACATATAATATGTAATTTTGAAGTTTTGATGCGCAAGAGTGCGGGACCAGAAGGAGCAGAAGTTATTTTGGGTGCATTTCAGCTGAAGCTGTTAGCATATGCTAATACAAAGACGCACAACTTGAAACCAAACGATGTATTGGGTAAGTATGACTCCTTCTACGTCTTCTGATCGAAGAACATCAAAGGTAAGGGAATATTTATGTGGTTATTTTGGGTTTCTGTGGACTCCAAACGTAGAGGAGACACTGCTAATATCTGAGCGCCGACTCATAGCATAGACTAGTGAACGAATTCTGTAACGTTAAAAATAAATGTAACACAGCGGTTGTATTAAGAAGAAGTGTATCTTTGTAACTATATGTAGAACATGTATATTTAGTCATGTTTATTGCTTGTTATCTGACGTTATCTGTCGGAGCTATCATAATTTCTCCGGACATTTTGAGTAGCATTTTTGAAATGTCGTCATTGTAAACAGAGATTTATGGATATTAATGGCATATTATTGAAAAAAAAAATGTACTGTGTAACATGTAATATTACTGTCATCTGATGAAGATTTTCAAAAGGTTAGTGAATTATTTATTTTTTAATCCTACTTTTAAATTTTATATTTTCTGGGACAAAATGGCCGCCGCTTGCCTTTTGTTTCGGTGGTGGTCTAATATAAATGTGTGCTATGTTTTCGCCGTAAAACATTTTAGAAATCTGACTTGCTGGGTAGATGAACAAGGTGTTTATCTTTCATTTGAGCTATTGGACTTGTGTAGGTGTGGAGGTTAAATATTTCTAAGAATATTTTTTCGCATTTTGCGTTATGCTAATGAGCTTGAGCCGTAGTCACGATCCCGGATCCGGGATGGGAGGATCAAGAGGTTAATCCACCTGGAGTGTCAGATTTCCAAAAAGCTTTTCGGCGAAAGCATACCAAGCGTTTATGTAAGGACATCTCTCTCAGCAGACAAAACATTACAAACAGCTAGCAGCAAAGTAGATTGGTCACGAAAGTCAGAAATGCAATAAAATGAATCGCTTACCTTTGATGATCTTTGGATGTTTGCACTCACGAGACTCCCAGTTACACAATAAATGTTCCTTTTGTTCCATAAAGGTTATTTTTATATCCAAAATACCTCCATTTGGTTGGCGCGTTATGTTCAGAAATCCACAGGCACGAGCAGTCACGATGGGGCAGATGAAAATTCCAAATAGTATCCGTAAAGTTTGTAGAAACATGTCAAATGTTTTTTATAATCAATCCTCGGGTTGTTTTTACAATATATAATCGACAATATTTCAACCGGACTGTAGCTTCTTCAATAGGAGAGAGAGAGAAAATGTCTGCTCCACTCTGTTGGTGCATGCAAAACAATGCTGGCACCCAGCCATCCAATGACGCGATGTGATCTTTCTCGCTCATTTTTCCGAATAAAAGCCAGAAACTATGTCTAAAGACTGTTCACACCATGTGGAAGCCATAGGAAAAGGAATCTGGTTGATATTCCTTTAAATGGAGGGAAGGCTTGCAATGGAACAGAGAGCTTTCAGGAAAAACAGCACTTCCTTGTTGGATTTTCCTCAGGTTTTCGCCTGTAATATCAGTTTTGTTATACACACAGACAATATTATGACAGTTTTGGAAACTTTATAGTGTTTTCTATCCTAATCTGACAATTATATGCATATTCTGGGCCTGAGAAATAAGCAGTTTCATTTGGGTACGTTTTTCATCCAAACATCAAAATACTGCCCTTTACACTCAAGAGGTTAAACTGGTCCTGAACATCTCTAAAACTAAGAGCATTGTATTTGGTTCAAATCATTCCTTAAGTGCTAGACCTCAGCTGAATCTGGTAATGAATGGTGTGGCTGTTGAACAAGTTGAGGAGACTAAATTACTTGGTGTTACCTTAGATTTTAAACTGTCATGGTCAAAACATATAGATTCAATGGTTGCAAAGATGGGGAGAGGTCTAGCCATAACAAAGAGATGCTCTGCTTTTTTGACACCACACTCCAAAAAGAAAGTTCTGCAGGCTCTAGTTTTGTCTAATCTTGATTACTGTCCAGTCGTGTGGTCCAGTGCTGCAAGGAAAGACGTAGTTAATACTGGACATCCATTCCAAAACAGACTGCAACTCTTTGTTAAGGGTTTCAGTGACTTCATTAGCTGTGGTTGCTGATGCGTATATGGTTGAATCATCAGCATACATGGACACACATGCTTTGTTTAATGCCATTGGCAGGTCATTGGTAAAAATAGAAAAGAGTAGAAGGCCTAGAGAGCTGCCCTGCGGTACACCACACTTTACATGTTTGACATTAGAGACGCTTCCATTAAAGAAAACCCTTTGAGTTCTATTAGATAGATAGCTCTGAATCCACGATATGGCGTAGGTTGAAAAGCCATAGCACTTGAGTTTTTTCAACAACAGGTTATGGTCAATAATATCAAAGGCTGCACTGAAATCTAACAGTACAGGTCCCACAATCGTCTTATTATCAATTTATTTCAACCAATCATCAGTCATTTGTGTCAGTGCAGTACATGTTGAGTGCCCTTCTCTATAAGCATGCTGAAAGTCTGTTGTTAATTTGTTTACAGAGAAATAGCATTGTATTTGGTCAAACACAATTTTTTCCAACAGTTTGCTAAGATCTGGCAGCAAGCTTATAGGTCTGCTGTTCGAACCAGTAAAGGCCGCTGGGTAGCGGAATTACTTTGATTTCCCTCCAGGCCTGAGGACAAAGACTTTCCTCTAGGCTCAGATTAAAAATATGACAGATAGGAGTGGCTACAGAGTCAGCTACCATCCTCAGTAGCTTTCCATCTACGTTGTCAATGCCAGGAGGTTTGTCATTATTGTTTGTTAACAATATTTTTTCCACCTCTCCCACACTAACTTTACAAAATTCAAACTTGCTTTTCTTTCAGTATTTTATATTTTTATACATTAATAGAATTGCTCACTGTTTGTCGTGGGCATTTCCTGCTTAAGTTTGCCCACTTTGCCAATTAAATAATAATTCAAATAATTGGCAACATCAAATGGTTTTGTGACAAATAAGCCATCTGATTTGATGAAAGATGGAGTTGAATTTGTCTTTCTGCCCATAATTTCATTTACAGTACTCTAAAGTTTTTTCCATCATTCTTTATATCATTGATCTTGGCTTCATAATAAAGTTTCTTGGTCTTTTTGTTGAGTTCAGTCACATAATTTCTCAATTTGCAGTCATATGTACAGCCAGACTTATTAGCCATTCCTTTTGCCCCATCTCTTTCAACCATACTGTTTTTCAATTCCTCATCAACCCATGGAGCCTTAACAGTTCTATCAGTCAGTTTCTTAACAGGTGTATGTTTATCAATAATTGGAAGAAGCAATTTCATAAATTCATCAAGTGCAGCGTCTTGATGCTCCTCATGAATCACATCAGACCAACAAATATTTTTAACATCATCCACATTAGTCACAGCAAAATCTGTTGTATGATCTCTTAAACACTAATTAAGGCCCAGCTGTTGGAACTTTGGCTTTCCTGGATATAGCTACTATATTGTGATCGCTGCATCCAATGGGTACGGATACAGCTTTAGAACAAAGTTCTACAGTATTAGTAAAAATGTGATCGATACATGTGGATGATCTTGTTCCTGTAGTGTTTGTAAACACCCTGGTAGGTTGATTAATAACCTGAAACAGATTACAGGCACTGGTTACAGTAAGAAGCTTCCTCTTGAATGGACAGCTTGATGAAAACCAGTAAATAGTCATGTCCCCAAGAAAGTAGACCTCTCTGTTTATCACATAAAGGTCTACAGAGAGGTCAACAGGGACCTATAGTACTGAAGTACTAGTATAATACAATAAGGATGGATAGAACTGAAGTATTAGTATAATACAATAGGGACTTACAGTACTAAAGTACTATAGTGTATTAAAATAGGGACTGATAGTACTGAAATACTATTTTAATACAATAGGGACTGATAGCACTGAAGTACGAGTACAATACAATAGGGACTGATAGTACTGAAGTACTAGTATAATACAATAGGGACTAATAATGCTGTGGTACTAGTATAATACAATAGGGACTGGTAATACTGACGTACTAGTATAATACAATAGGGACTGATAGTACTGAAGTACTAGTATAATACAATAGGGACAGATAGTACTGAAGTACTAGTATAATACAATAGGGACTGATAGTACTGAAGTACTAGTATAATACAATAGGGACTAATAATGCTGTGGTACTAGTATAATACAATAGGGACTGGTAATACTGACGTACTAGTATAATACAATAGGGACTGATAGTACTGAAGTACTAGTATAATACAATAGGGACAGATAGCACTGAAGTACTAGTATAATACAAGAGGGACAAATAATACCGAAGTACTATTTTAATACAGTCGGGACTGATAGTGCTGCAGGACTTGTACAGTATAATACAATAAGGACGGATAAATTTTTGCTATGAGTATTATCACCTTGGGTCACTGATTTACAGTATAAGGTACTTAAAACATTATAAAAGAGTCTGTTTCTGTATAATCTTATGAATGTGGGTCCTTACTAGGAATATAATTTACATAGGAAAATTTGCATCGGCAGCACATGCTTCAGTGCTCTGGGAGTATTTATAACCCTGTGAGTTTAACACTTCATGACTGAGAGATGTCCTTCAAGACAACAGAACCCACAACAACCATGACTTCTATCACCATATTCATCTGGATTTTTGTATTCTACATGAAGGGTAAAAAAATTGAAAGTTATATGTTTTTATGCTAAAAAGTAAGCAATGAGTAAACTGAAATTTTGTTGAGAATGTGCTATTTATTCCTGGTGATGGACAATTTTTTTCTCTCTTTGTTTCAGAATCCAGTGGACAGTACACTGTGACTCAGACTCCTACAGTGAAAGTTGTTCATGTTGGACAGACAGTCGCTCTGAACTGTCAAACCAGCAGTGATGTGTATGGCTCTTATCCCTGCCTAGCCTGGTACCAACAGAAACCTGGAGGAGCTCCTAAACTCCATAGACCCCATCTGGATTCAGTGGTAGTGGATCTGGGAGTGACTTCACTCTGACCATCAGTGGAGTCCAGGCTGAAGATGCAGGAGATTACTACTGTCAGAATTACCACAGTAGTGGATTGTTCACACAGTGATACAGAGTCGTACAAAAACCTCCCTCAGTCAGACTGCACAGTGACTGTACTGATACAGCTGGGACCTTCTGCAGGTGCTGAGGGGGAAGAGACAGTGACATGAAACACTGATCAGTAGAGGAGGTCAACTTTGAAAATGGTTAGAAAGTATCATTCAGAACACACGTTCTCCAATGTCGTCATCATCATCATCATCATCATCATTGTCATTATTATCATCATCATGGTTACAACTTGTTATATTGGTCATGAACTGAAAATGTATATAAAAGTTATTTGTAGTTTTTGAAGACAATACCAGTCCATAGTAGAGTAAGGTGTACAGAAGTAAGAGGAAACGTATCAGCCCCCCAAACCATTTCCCTACATGCACTTCACAACCAGTTAATGATGTGATCATCGAGCATGTATTAACTCTTTTCATGAGCTGTTAGATCTGTGAATGAGACATGATGCTGGGCTCAAACATGACACATTGATGTAGAGACATACACTACACACTGTTATCATAAAGTATAGTATCTGTTTAATCTGTCATTAATTACATGGTGAATCCACCATAGATGTTAAACCAGTCCACTCCCTCACATCTGGCCCAGTCCAGAGTATTTCACTCAGCGAAACTGTTCAACTGCTTGACTGGTAGCTGTGTGAGTGAAACTGAGATTTACATAGACAGGGAAGGATGGTTCTGCTTGTCCCAGAATAGAGCAGCACTGTCGCCATATTGGGAATGAAACATAAATACATATGTTTTGGAAAGTAATTGTTCAGCAGTGTGAGTTCTGAGAGCAGATCTTAGAGGTTTATTACCTAATATCACTAATTATTCTCACTGGTATTGGAGCTACATTATAACAGGCTCATTCAGTTGTAGAAATGATTGCAGAGTATTTGTTGGATCAGATGCCCTTTTAATTATGTTTGAAAACATGAGAGTAGCAGAAAAGATGCCTCGTGCAGTGCGACATCACCTTAGCATAGATTGCCAGTTGCACGCTCCCTCACAACTTGATACATCTGTGGCATTGTATTGTGTGACAAACTACACATTTTAGAGTGGCCTTTTATTTTCCCCAGCACAAGGTGCACCTGTATAATAATCATGCTGTTTAGTTATCTTCTTGATATGCCACACCTGTCAGGTGGATGGATTATCTAGGTACAGGATAAATGCTCACTAACAGGGATGTAAATACAGTTGTGCACAAAATTTAAGAGAAATTAGCTAGTTGTGCATAATTATGGACAATTTCTGGGATCTTTTATTTCAGCTCATGAAACATGGGACCCACACTTTACATGTTGCATTTATATTTTTGTTCAGTAAATGTACATAAGTAACCCCACGGAAGTCAAAATATTAAATCATCACATTTTAAATCAACATTACAAACATTTCAGCCCACCAAAAGTCCTCATATGGGGCTCAAACATTAGAAAAAAGTCCTCCTAATTGCAATCGTTCTGTCTTAATCCAATGAATGCGCCACATAATTTTTACACTGATGCCCCAGGTGCCCTAAAATAGAGAATGAAATTGCTTTTTGGACCATGTTATTACTATTTTAGAACAATTCCATGAGTTAGGGTAGTAGTTATCATAGAAAAAATGGCAGAAGCCAATCAACCATAGAGGTTTATACCAGCCCAACCCCTCTCTCCACATCTGTCCCAGTCTAGGGTATTTCAGAGAGTGAAACTGGGTCGTCACTACTTAACACAGCAACAAAGTCATAATTCTGAAAAACCCCACCTAACCCAACCTTAAATTTAAGAACAAAAAGCTCATTTGTCTAGGCAATTTTGACTTTGTGGCTGTGGAACTTGACTTTATGGCTGTGTTATCAGTTGGAGTTGTGGGAGTGAAACTGAGATTTGCATAGGCAGGGTTGGGTGGTTCTGCTTGTCCCAGAATAGAGCAGCACTGGCACCAGATGTTCATTCTCTCCCCAGGGGGTTGAAGGTAGAGAAAACCCAGGGAAGCTACAGTGTAGACCACACATGGTTAAAAACCATAGCAGAAACGATTTAATAAAATCATATTAGTAAATAAACATTTGAAATAAATAAGTCATGGAAATGTACTGTTTAGCAGTGTGATCTCTGAGATCAGATCTTAGGTTAGGTGCCCTTTTAATCAAAATGTGTATGAAATGTGCTGCCTTCATTAGACAGTGATCACATATTTGACAATGACGCAGTGTGGAGTAGAGCTGAACAACAATAGAGTCAAACTAGAGCTATTTGTAGAAGACCTTAGATCATAACTCATCACTGAATGTTTCTTCTGACCATTAACTACATGTTGTCTCTGTTGAGTAACTCAAGGAAAACCATCAACCAATCTGAATAGAGATGATGTGCATTGATCCAAACCCCTAAAGATGACCTGTGTTTTGAATAGCTATAATTTTATCAAGATGATTCAAACACATACAATAAAGCCCCTGAACATTACCCAGACATCCTCCCTCACACCACTGTGGTAGTTCCAGAGAGCAGCAGGTGAAACAGGAGTCTGTAGACGTCAGAGCTCTGGAGATCTCCCCTTTAGATCAGAGTCAGTCAGCAGCATCACACAGTCCAGACACAGACTGCAGTTTCTGTCCCTAATCAATGGAGGGAGACATAGAATCTGCTATATCTTGTCGAATGACAGTAATAACAATATGCTCCATTTGTCGATGTCTATAATAATAATCATGTATTAGTCCCCATTCAGCACTTACCACATAAAAACATTCTGAGATTACAAAGCTATCATGTTTCTACATCACATCATTCTGACTGTCCAAGAATACTATTTACATGTTGGACTACTTCCATATAGAACAATTTGCATAGCCAGCACATGCTTCAGTGCTTTGGTAGTGTTTATATCCCTGTGAGTTTAACACTTCATGACTGAGAGCTGTCCTTCATGACAACAGAACCCACAACAACCATGACTTTTATCACCATCTTCATCTGGATATTTGCCCTCTGTCTCCAAGGTAATATATTTTACAGAACATTTTCTGGAAAATTGCAATATTAGGCTATATAACCTTATTACTGTTTTAGTGAATATGCTATATGAACAAATAATGTAATGCTAATTATACATGCCATATGTTTCAGAGTCCAGAGGCCAGGTCACTTTGACTCAGACCCCTGCAGTGAAAGTTGTTTCAGTGGGTCACTCAGTCAGTCTCAGCTGTAAGACAAGCAGTGCTGTACCCAGTAACAGCAATGGACACTATTTGCACTGGTATCAACAGAAACCTGGAGGAGCTCCTAAACTCCTTATTTACTATGCTAAAACCCTTCAGTCTGGGACTCCATCTAGATTCAGTGGCAGTGGATCTGGGAGTGACTTCACTCTGACCATCAGTGGAGTCCAGACTGAAGATGCAGGAGATTACTACTGTCAGAGTTACCACTACATCAATAGTAGAAATGTGTTCACACAGTGATATAGAGCCATACAAAAACCTCCCTCAGTTAGACTGCACAGTGACTGTACTGATACAGCTGGGACCTTCTGCAGGTGCTGAGGGGAGCTGAACAACAATATCTTTCTTATAACTTATCATATTCAGTCATTCGTGGCATCATTATATCATTTTTTATATAATTTTCACACATTTTTCTTGAGTATCTCATGGAGAACAATGAACTCATGTAATGCTCCAGGTGTCGTTGGTGTGGAGTCAGACGCAGGAAACAGAGAGTGCAATGCTGTGCTCTTTAACGCACAAACGCAGCACAGGGTGCTCACAACAATAACGGCCCCAAAACACGGGGGACGAAAAATGTACAACTGAAATACACGACCAGGAACAAACACGTTCCTCTACTACCGAATCGAAGGTCACAATAATTAATCCCGAACAACAAACAGGCGGGCCGGCTGTCTAATAAAGCCCAACTAATCATTCACAAACAGGTGCTACCAATAAACATACAAGGAGGGGGAGGAAAGACAATCAGTGGCAGCTAATAGGTCGGTGACGACGACCGCCGAGCGCCACCCGACCGGGAAGGGAAGCCACCTTCGGTCGGACTCGAGACAGTACCCCCCCCTGACGCGCGGCCCCCACAGCGCGCCGACACCGGCCTCAAGGTCGCCCCGGAGGACGAGGTGCAGGGCAATCCGGATGGAGGCGATGGAAATCCCTCAACATGGATGGATCCAAGTCATCCCCCACCAGTACCCAGCACCTCTCCTCCAGACCGTACCCCTCCCAGTCCACGAGGTACTGCAGGCCCCTCACCCGGCGTCTTGAGTCCAGAATGGCCCGTATCGTATACGCCGGGGACCCCTCAATGTCCAGAGGGGGGGAGGGACCTCCGGCACCTCACTGTCCTGCAGGGGACTAGCTACCAACGGCCTGAGGAGAGACACATGAAACAAGGGGTTAATACGATAATAGGAAGGGAGTTGTAATCGATAACACACCTCGTTTATTCTCCTCAGGACTTTAAAGGGCCCTACACACTGCGGACCCAGCTTCCGGCAGGGCAAGCGGAGGGGTAGGTTTCGGGTCGAGAGCCAGACCCTGTCCCCTGGTACAAACACGGGGGCCTCACTGCGGTGGCGGTCAGCACTCGTCTTCTGCCGTCCACTTGCTTGTTGGAGAGATTCCTGGACTGCCCTCCAGGTCTCCTTGGAGCGCTGTACCCATTCCTCCACCGCAGCAGCTTCGGTCTGGCTCGGATGCCATGGTGCCAGGACCGGCTGGTACCCCAACACACACTGAAAAGGGGACACGTTAGTAGAGGAGTGGCGTAGTGAGTTCTGGGCCATTTCAGCCCAGGGAATGTATCGTGCCCTCTCCCCTGGCCGATCCTGGCAATACGACCGCAGAAACCTACCCACCTCCTGGTTCACTCTCTCCACCTGCCCATTACTCTCGGGGTGATAACCGGAGGTCAGGCTGACAGAGACCCCCAAACGTTCCATGAAGGCCCTCCATACCCGGGACGTGAATTGGGGGCCCCGATCAGAAACGATGTCCTCCGGCACCCCGTAGTGCTGAAAGACATGGGTGAATAATGCCTCCGCAGTCTGTAGGGCTGTAGGGATACCGGGCAACGGGAGGAGACGGCAGGACTTAGAGAACCGATTCACAATCACTAGAACTGTGGTGTTCCCCTGAGATGGTGGAAGATCGGTCAGGAAATCTACGGATAGATGTGACCATGGCCGTTGTGGAACGGGGAGGGGTTGTAACTTCCCTCTAGGAAGGTGCCTAGGAGCCTTACTCTGGGCGCACACCGAACAGGAGGAGACATAAACCTTAACGTCCTTAGCCAAAGTAGGCCACCAATACCTCCCCCGAAGGCTCCCCACTGTCCTCGTCACCCCAGGGTGACCTGAGGAGGGTAGGACGTGAGCCCACCAAATCAGTTGGTCCCGAACACCAAGCGGCACGTACTTTCACCCCGCCGGACACTGAGGAGGCGCGGGTTCCGCCCGTAACGCCCGCTCGATGTCCGAGTCCACCTCCCATACCACTGGTGCTACCAGCTTTGAGGCGGGAAGGATGGGAGTAGGTTCGGTGGACCCATCCTCCGTGTCGTAAAGGTGGGACAGTGCGTCAGCCTTTACGTTCTGGGAGCCCGGTCTATAAGACAATGTAAACCGGAACCGGGTGAAGAATATGGCCCACCTTGCCTGACGTGGGTTAAGTCTCCTAGCTGCCCGAATATACTCCAGATTCTGGTGGTCGGTCCAGATGAGAAAGGGGTGCTTAGCCCCCTCAAGCCAGTGTCTCCACACCTTCAGAGCTCTAACCACTGCTCGCAACTCCCGGTCCGCCATATCATAGTTACGCTCCGCTGGGCTGAGCTTCCTTGAGAAGAAAGAGCAGGGGCGGAGTTTTGGTGGCGTTTTTGAAGACAATACCAGTCCATAGTAGAGTAAGGTGTACAGAAGTAAGAGGAAACGTATCAGCCCCCCAAACCAATTCCCTACATGCACTTCACAACCAGTTATTGATGTGATCATCTAGCATGTATTAACTCTTTCATGAGCTGTTAGATCTGTGAATGAGACATGATGCTGGGCTCAAACATGACACATTGATGTAGAGACATACACTACACACTGTTATCATAAAGTATAGTATCTGTTTAATCTGTCATTAATTACATGGTGAATCCACCATAGATGTTAAACCAGTCCACTCCCTCACATCTGGCCCAGTCCAGCGTATTTCACTCAGCGAAACTGTTCAACTGCTTGACTGGTAGCTGTGTGAGTGAAACTGAGATTTACATAGACAGGGAAGGATGGTTCTGCTTGTCCCAGAATAGAGCAGCACTGTTACCATATTGGGAATAAAACATAAATACATATGTTTTGGAAAGTAATTGTTGTTGGAAAGTTCTGAGAGCAGATCTTAGAGGTTTATTATCTAATATCACTAATTATTCTCACTGGTATTGGAGCTACATTATAACAGGCTCATTCAGTTGTAGAAATGATTGCAGAGTATTTGTTGGATCAGATGCCCTTTTAATTATGTTTGAAAACATGAGAGTAGCAGAAAAGATGCCTCGTGCAGTGCGACATCACCTTAGCATAGATTTGATCAGGCTGTTGATTGTGGCCTGTGGAATGTTGTCCCAATCCTCTTCAAATGCTGTGTGAAGTTGCTGGATATTTTTATTTAACTAGGCAAGTCAGTTAACAGCAAGTTTTTATTTAAAATGACGGGCTACCAAGAAGCAAAAGGCCTCCTGCAGGGGCTGGAATTAAAAAGAAAAATATGAGACAAAACACACCATGACAGGAGAGACACCACAACACTACATAAAGAGAGACCACAACACTACATAAAGAGAGACCACAACACTACATAAAGAGAGACCACAACACTACATAAAGAGAGACCACAACACTACATAAAGAGAGACCACAACACTACATAAAGAGAGACCTAAGACAATACAGCATGACAGGAGAGACACCACAACACTACATAAAGAGAGACCTAAGACAATACAGCATGGCACCAACAACTGACAAAACAGCATGGTAGCAACACAACATGACAACACTGTAGCAACACATGGCAGCAGCACAACATGGTAGCAGCACAAGCATGGTACAAACATTGTTAGGCACAGACAACAGCACAAAGAGCAAAAAGGTAGATACAACAATATGTCACACGAATCAGCCACAAGTTTCAGAAAAAGTGTCCATGATTTAGTCTTTGAATGTAGAGATGGAGATAAAACGAGAACTGGAACACGCTGTTGTACATGTCCATCCAGAGCATCCCAAACATTCTCAATGCTTGACATGTCTGGCGAGTATTCAGGCCATTCCAGAGCTTATGCCTGCCCATACCATCACCCCACGGCCATCATGGGGCACTCCATTACCAAAGTTGACATCAGCAAACTGCTCGCCCACACAATGCCATACACGTGATCTGCGGTTGTGAGGCTGGTTGGACGTACTGCCAAATTCTCTGAAACGACATTGAACATTACATTCTCTGGCAACAGCTCTGGTGGACATTCCTGCAGTCAGCATGCCAGTTGCACGCTCCCTCACAACTTGATACATCTGTGGCATTGTATTGTGTGACAAACTACACATTTTAGAGTGGCCTCTTATTTTCCCCAGCACAAGGTGCACCTGTATAATAATCATGCTGTTTATTTATCTTCTTGATATGCCACACCTGTCAGGTGGATGGATTATCTTGGTAAAGGAGAAATGCTCACTAACAGGGATGTAAATACATTTGTGCACAAAATTTAAGAGAAATTAGCTATTTGTGCATAATTATGGACAATTTTGGAATCTTTTATTTCAGCTCATGAAACATGGGACCCACACTTTACATGTTGCATTTATATTTTTGTTCAGTGTACATACATAAGTAACCCCACGGAATTCAAAATATTAAATCATCACATTTTAAATCAAAGTTACAAACATTTCAGCCCACTAAAAGTCCTCATATGGTGTGAGGAAAATGAATCTGATCACTTAGAATTATTAATTGTCATGAGCAGGTTACGGACTGCCGGATCTGTCAATCAGGAACAAGATGTGGGGCTCAGACATTAGAAAAAAGTCCTCCTAATTGCAATCGATCTGTTTTAATCCAATGATTGCGCCACACAATTTTTACACTGATGCCACAGGTGTCCTAAAATAGAGAATGAAATTGCTTTTTGGACCATGTTATTACTATTTTAGAACAATTCCATGAGTTAGGGTAGTTGTTATCATAGAAAAAATATCAGAAGCCAATCAACTATAGAAGTTAAAACCAGCCCAACCCCTCTCTCCACATCTGTCCCAGTCTAGGGTATTTCAGAGAGTGAAACTGGGTCGTCACTACTTAACACAGAAATAAAGTCATTATTCTGACAAACCCCACCTTAAATTTAAGACCAAAAAGCTAATTTGTCTATGGAAATTTTACTTTGTGGCTGTGTTATCAGTTGGAGTTGTGGGAAAAATGTGATATTACTCCAGTGCTAGCCTCTCTACACTGGCTTCCTGTTAAGGCAAGGGCTGATTTCAAGGTTTTACTGCTAACCTACAAAGCATTACATGGGCTTGCGCCTACCTATCTTTCCGATTTGGTCCTGCCGTACATACCTACATGTACGCTACGGTCACAAGACACAGGCCTCCTAATTGTCCCTAGAATTTCTAAGCAAACAGCTGGAGGCAGGGCTTTCTCCGAAAGAGCTCAATTTTTATGGAACGGTCTGCCTACCCAATGTGAGAGACGCAGACTCGGTCTCAACCTTTAAGTCTTTACTGAAGACTCATCTCTTCAGTAGGTCATATGATTGAGTGTAGTCTGGCCCAGGAGTCTGAAGGTGAACGGAAAGGCTCTAGAGCAACGAACCGCCCTTGCTGTTTCTGCCTGGCCAGTTCCCCTCTCTCCACTGGGATTCTCTGCCTCTAACCCTATTACAGGGGCTGAGTCACTGGCTTACTGGTGCTCTTCCATGCCGTCCCTAGGAGGGGTGTGTCACTTGAGTGGGTTGAGTCACTGACGTGATCTCCTGTCTGGGTTGGCGCCTCCCCCTTGGGTTGTGCCGTGGCGGAGATATTTGTGGGCCATACTCGGCCTTGTCTCAGGATGGTAAGTTGGTGGTTGAAGACATCCCTCTAGTGGTGTGGGCACTGTGCTTTGGCAAAGTGGGTGGGGTTATATCCTGCCTGTTTGGCCCTGTCCGGGGGTATCATCGGATGGGGCCACAGTGTCTCCTAACTCCTCCTGTCTCAGCCTCCTGTATTTATGCTGCAGTAGTTTGTGTCTGGGGGTTGGGGTCAGTCTTTTATATCTGGAATACTTCTCCTGTCTTATCCAGTGTCCTGTGTGAATTTAAGTATGCTCTCTATAATTCTCTTTCTCTCTCGGAGGACCTGAGCCCTAGGACCATACCTCAGGACTACCTGGCATGATGACTCCTTGCTGTCCTCCCCTGTCCACCTGGCCGTGCTGCTGCTCCAGTTTCAACTGTTCTGCTGCGGCTATGGAACCCTGACCTGTTCACCGGACGTACTACCTGTCCCAGACCTGCTGTTTTCAACTCTCTAGAGACAGCAGGAGCGGTAAAGATACTCTTAATGATTGGCTTTGAAAACCAACAGACATTTACTCCTGAGGTGCTGACTTGTTGCACCCTCGACAACTACTGGGATTATTATTATTTGACCATGCTGGTAATTTATGAACATTTCAACATCTTGGCCACGTTCTGTTATAATCTCCACCCGGCACAGCCAGAAGAGGACTGGCCTCCCCTCATTGCCTGGTTCCTCTCTTGGTTTCTTCCTAGGTTCTGGCCTTTCTAGTTTTTCCTAGCCACCGTGCTTCTACACCTGCATTGCTTGCTGTTTGGGGTTTTAGGCTGGGTTTCTGTACAGCACTTTGAGATATCAGCTGCTGTAAGAAGGGCTATATAAATACATTTGACTTGATTTGAGTGAAACTGAGATTTGCATAGGCAGGGTTGGGTGGTTCTGCTTGTCCCAGAATAGAGCAGTACAGTCACCAGATGTTCATTCTGTCCCCAGGGGGTTGAAGGTAGAGAAAACCCAGGGAAGCTACAGTGTAGACCACACATGGTTAAAAACCATAGCAGAAACGATTTAATAAAATCATATTAGTAAATACACATTTAATAATAAATAAGTTATGGAAATGTACTGTTTAGCAGTGTGAGTTCTGAGAGCAGATCTTAGGTTAGGTTCCTTTTCAATCAAAATTTGTATGAAATGTTCTGCCTTCATTAGACTGTGATCACAGTAATCGTGATTAAAGTAACTTTTGTGGTTATATTTCAATTAAAACAAACTGTATGTGATCTCAGAGGAAAGAAGACACGTACAACTTAATCTCAAAGTAGTTAATTTAGCACACAGCACTAATGATATTATTCACTATTATACTGTAACAGTTAGCTCTAAAACATTGTTTCCAGAACTAGCACCATGTGGGGACTCTCTAGCCCCCTACAATTGCCTCTCCCGTCTCTAGACAACAGTGACTTTTCTGGAATGCGGCGGAATTCACTGATATCGTCGAGGACCACCCTGCAGGTGTACACCTCTCCCCTTTCCCAGTGTGCCTTGCTCAGGGTGCTGTAGCGGAGAGGAAAGAAGAGACACTGCATTATCAGTTAACATATTTCATATCAACAATACACACAGGATAAACAACTAGTTACACTTAATCTATAAAGAGATTCAGTCCAGGACTAGGCTTAATGTGTCTGGCAAACTGCCTCTGATTCTTCAAAGACATGCAGTAAACAGATACACTCCATTACCTCATCAGGTATACGCTTAAACATTACAAAGCACAACTGATCATGACCTAGGGCTGTATATCCACGGCTTATTAAAGGCTGAATGCATCTCATGTATGGTAAAAACAGCATCCAAAGAAGAGTCAACACTATGCCTTGTCTTATACACATTAACATGAGCATTTAAAAGCCCACACCTGTGTTGCTTACATACTTCATCTAAAGTAACTCCATTATGTTCTCTAGCAAATGTCTTCCAACAAGTCAGCTTTTTCTTTCAGTTACGTACAGTTTTTGACCCACAACCAAAACTGGAATTCGAGTGGACTTGCTTCTTTAAGTCATCTTCTTCAACACAGACCATACATCCCCCTGCCTATCGTAGAGCAGAACTGTCTCCATGCATTTCTCTTGACAGACTTCGTGACCCTACATACTAAAGTTATTTTTGTTTGGCGACCAATTAGATTCTCGGGAATCAAGTTCCTACACAACACTCAGTAAACACTATTTATTTCTCCCGTAATCGCAGTGCACCCTTCAGTCCACCAAGAAACAACCTTCCTGTTCTCTCACTCTTCACTCACTGGTACGTATAAAGTCACAGCACTCAATATCAGAGAGGTCACAGAAGCAGCAAATACATCAACCGGCCTCTCCAAAGACAACTCTCCAACAGACTTTAAGTAGTGATCCCTTTTTCCCAGTCTACTTCATGAAATCCCCATCTTGTGAACAGGATCCCATCTGGAATAGTGACATCAAAAGGTCATGGTACACAAAATTGGGAAATGATCACTTCCAACATTCGAATCATCCATTCCATTCACACATAGATGCAACAGAGTTAGAAGCCAGTGTGAGGTCCAGGCAGGATGTAACCCCTCTAACAACCTCGACTCTGGTACCACATCCATCGTTAAGACATACTAATGCTTTGTGTCCATCATATATTCCACAATAGTAACATTAGCATCTGTATGTGTGCTTCCTCCATAAACTATTATGTGTATTATAGTTGCCGCACCATATCTCTCCAGATGCCAATTCCCCTGATATTTCATCACACATCGCTACAGACAGTTGTAAAAAATTGTGCAACTTAATTTTACTACCTGCAATGTATGTTTCCACCATCACACATTCATATTCAGATGGGACAGGTATATTACGATACACAAGACCATCCCTTATGAACATAGCACAACCACCACCCTGTCCAGTTGACCTATCCGATCTGATTGAACAATAAAACAGGAATAATAAAGTCAAGATGTGGTCAAAGGTTTGAACTCTAACTCAATTATATATTTCTTAAACTCCTGACCGTTAGCGCAACACATTGTTCATGCCACACCCTTCTATATTCCAGCACCTTCTCAGTCTTTAAATGATTCCAGCTGAGGCTTGTTTACCAATCAAGGCCATGATTGGCTGGACAATCAGCTCTCAACCTTTTTCGAGGTCAGCTGCTCACACAGATCTCTTCAACTACAGTTTCCCTGTGGGACCATGAAAGTCTGTTTGCATAGAGAGGACACTTTGCATTGGCAGCACATGCTTCAGTGGTCTGGGAGTGTTTATAGCCCTGTGAGTTTAACACTTCATGACTGAGAGCTGTTCTTCATGACAACAGAACCCACAACAACCATGACTTTTATCACCATCTTCATCTGGACACTTGCCCTCTACTTCAAGGGTGAATAAAATTCCATGTTTCGATATTGAAAAGTAATCAGTCTGAGTGAACTGATAGTTAAGAATGTGCTATTAATACCTGGTGATACAATTATTTGCTCTCTGTTTCAGACTCTAGAGGACAGATCATTGTGACTCAGACTCCTGCAGTGAAAGCTGTTCTCCCAGGACACTCAATTTCTCTAAACTGTAAAGCCAGCAGTAATGTGTATGGTAATTGTTACAATGGTCAGTCATGGGGCCATCAGTGTCTATCCTGGTACCAACAGAAACCAGGAGAAAACCCCAAACTCATGATGCTCCCAGGGAACACACTCCATTCTGGGACTCCATCTAGATTCAGTGGCAGTGGATCTGGGAGTGACTTCACTCTGACCATCAGTGGAGTCCAGGCTGAAGATGCAGGAGATTACTACTGTCAGAGTTACCACAGCAGTGGTAATGTGTTCACACAGTGATACAGAGCCGTACAAAAACCTCCCTCAGTCAGACTGCACAGTGGCTGTACTGATACAGCTGTGACCTACAGCAAGTGCTGAGGGGAGGAGATGATTCAGTACAATGACACAGTGTGTAGTAGAGCTGAACAACAATAGAGTCAAACTAGAGCTATTTGTAGAAGACCTTAGATCATAACTGATCACTAAAAGTTTCTACTGAACATTAACTACATGTTGTCTCTGTTAAGTAACTCAAGGAAAACCATCAACCAATCTAAATAGAGATGATGTGCATTGATCAAAATCCCTAAAGATGACCTGTGTTTTGAATACACCCCTGGACAGTGAGAGCCAGGGTGCTGCTCCAGCTGTACAGACCGTCCTTCTCCAGGACCCTGGGACTGGTCTCCTGCTTCTGGCTGGTCCACTTTCCAGCTCAAGGTCCAGTCTGAGGGGAAGCTCTTGTTGGCCAGACATGTCAGTGTGGCTGTTGTTATACTGGACAGCTCCTCACTAGAGGGGGGCAGGACTCATCAATTACATCAAAACAAATCACTTTGGAAATTACTTCTAAAACTGTATATGAATATAAAAGTTAGATTGCTGAAAGATGTAAAGAAAACCTAAACAGCAACATGATATTACACATTATAAGTATAAAGTATACAAGTATGTGTTTAATTTTAGCATTACTTTGCCATACAGATGTGTTTTTAGGAACGTATCTGATCAGAAAACTCATATTAATAGTATTTGCAGAAGCCAAGCGGTTGGACACAAACAACGTAGATCATTTATCTTCACATTAATATTGTGGCTATCATAAACTCAATGAAATGATGACTACAATAACAGATTCCACACTTGTCGTACCAGAATATTTGAAAGAAGGCTCAGTCAACAGCAATATATGACAATATATAAACTCAGCAAAAAAATAAACGTCCCTTTTTCAGGACCCTGTCTTTCAAAGATAATTCTTAAATATCCAAATAACTTCACAGATCTTCATTGTAAAAGGTTTAATCATCTCTACACTGTTTCCCATGCTTGCTCAATAAACAATTAATGAACATGCACCTGTGGAACGGTTGTTAAGACACCAACAGCTTACAGACGGTAGGCAGTTAAGGTCACAGTTATGAAAACTTAGGACACTAAAGAGGCCTTTCTACTGACTGGAAAACACCAAAAGAAATATGCCAAGGGTCCCTGCTCATCTGCGTGAATGTGCCTTCGGCATGCTGCAAAGAGGCATGAGGACTGCAGATGTGGCCAGGGCAATATGTTGCAATGTCTGTCTTGTTAGACGCCTAAGACAGCGCTACAGGGAGGCAGGACGGACAGCTGAACGTCCTTGCAGTGGCAGACCACGTGTAACTACACTTGCACAGGATCGGTACATCCGAACATCACATCTGCGGGACAAGTACAGGATTTTAATTTTATTTTTTTCCTTTATTTAACTAGGCAAGTCAGTTAAGAACAAATTCTTATTTTCAATGATGGCCTAGGAACAGTGGGTTAACTGCCTGTTCAGGGGCAGAACAACAGATTTGTACCTTGTCAGCTCGGGGATTTGAACTTGCAACCTTCCGGGTGACTAGCCCAACGCTTTAACCACTAGGCTACCCTGCCGCCCCAACAACAACTGCCTGAGTTACACCAGGAACGACAATCCCTCCATCAGTGCTCAGACTGACCGCAATAGGCTGAGAGAGGCTGGACTGTAGGCCTGTTGAAGACAGGTCCTCACCAGACATCACAGGCAACAACGTCGCCTCTGGGCACAAACCCACCATCGCTGGACCAGACAGGACTGGCAAAAAGTGCTCTTCCCTGATGAGTCGCGGTTTTGTCTCACCAGGGGTGATGGTCGGATTCGCGTTCATTGTCGGAGGAATGAGCGTTACACCGAGGCCTGTACTATGGAGCGGGATCAATTTGGAGGTGGAGGGTCCATCATGGTCTTGGGCGGTGTGTCATAGCATCATCGGACTGAGCTTGTTGTCATTGCAGGCAATCTCAACGCTGTGTGTTACAGGGAAGACATCCTCCTCCCTCATGTGGTACCCTTCCTGCAGGCTCATCCTGACATGACCCTCCAACATGACAATGCCACCAGCCATACTGCTGGTTCTGTGTGTGATTTCCTGCAAGACAGGAATGTCAGTGTTCTGCCATGGCCAGCAAAGAGCCCGGATCTCAATCCCATTGAGCACATCTGGGACCTGTTGGATCTGAGGGTGAGGGCTAGGGCCAGTCCCCCCAGAAATGTCCGGGAACTTGCAGGTGCCTTGATGGGAGAGTGGGGTAACATCTCACAGCAAGAACTGACAAATCTGGTGCATTCCATGAGGAGGAGATGCACTGCAGTACTTAATGCAGCTGGTGGTCACACCAAATACTAACTGTTACTTTTGATTGTGACCCCCCCCCATGGTTCAGGGACACATTATTCCATTTATGTTAGCCACATGTCTGTGGAACTTGTTCAGTTTATGTCTCAGTTGTTGAATCTTGTTATGTTCATACATATATTTACACATGTTAAGTTTGCTGAAAATAAAATCAGTTGACAGTGAGAGGACGTTTCTTTTTTTGCTGAGTTTATATTTTTTAGATACAAATATCTCAAACAGTAATATTTTAATAGAGACAGAGTTTAAGAAAGTGAAATACTAAATTTGTGATAAATATCAAGAGAACTTGTGAGCCACTTACTTCCAACATCAAGTCTGGTGCCGCTAACAAACGTGTACCACAGGGATGCAATCCCCAGTTAAATACTTTCATTTCCTTAGACTATGATTTCAATCATGAACTCATACAGTATGAATTCTCGTCAAATACCTTTTTTTTAACCCTAACCCTAACCCTACACTTTACCTTTACCTTAACCCTAACATTAACCCTTACCCTAACCCTAACATTAACCCTTACCCTAACCCTAACATTAACACTTACCCTAAACCTAACATTAACCCCTACCCTAACCCTAACATTAACCCCTACCCTAACCCTAACATTAAGCCTTACCCTAACCCTAACATTAACCCTAACCCTAACATTAACCCCTACCCTAACCCTAACATTAACCCTTACCCTAACCCTATCATTAACCCCTACCCTAACCCTAACATTAACCCTTACCCTAACATTAACCCCTACCCTAACCCTAACATTAACCCCTACCCTAACCCTAACATTAACCCTTACCCTAACCCTAACATTAACCCCTACCCTAACCCTAACATTAACCCCTACCCTAACCCTCACATTAACCCTTACCCTAACCCTCACATTAACCCTTACCCTAACCCTAACATTAACCCTTACCCTAACCCTAACATTAACCCTTACCCTAACCCTAACATTAACCCCTACCCTAACCCTAACATTAACCCCTACCCTAACCCTAACATTAACCCCTACCCTAACCCTAACATTAACCCTTACCCTTATTGTAAACCTAACCCTAACTGTACCATTAGCTAGCAGTTGCTTATCAACAGATAGTGTGTGACCATCTGTAGAGCAGTTACAGATGGAATATCCGGGCTATCCAAATAAAGTGTGCTCTACAGACTATTAGTAGCATTTCAACTAACTATCTACTAACGCTAAACCTAGCTCTAACCATTTCCTATGTACAGTGCCTTTGGAAAGTATTCAGACCCCTTGACTTTTTCCACATTTTGTTACGTTACAGCCTTATTCTAAAATGGATTAAATGTTTGTTTTTTTCATCAATCTATGCACAATACCCCATAATGACAAAGCAAAAGCAGTTGTTTAAATATTATTTTTGCCAATAAAAAAAAATGAAACTGAAATATCACATTTACATAAGTGTTCAGACCCTTTACTCAGTACTTTGTTGTAGCACCTTTGGCAGTGATTACAGCCTTGAGTCTTCTTGGGTATGACGCTACAAGTTTGGCACCTGTATTTGGGGAGTTACTCCCATTCTTCTTTGCAGATCCTCTCAAGCTCTGTCAGGTTGGATGGGGAGCGTCGCTGCACAGCTGTTTATTTATTTATTTATTTTTGCGAATGTTCACCTTCCAACAGGACAACGACCCTAAGCACACAGTCAAGACAATGCAGGAGTGGCTTCAGGACAAGTCTCTGAATGTCCTTGAGTGGCACAGCCGGAGCCCGGACTTCAACCCGATCAAACATCTCTGGAGAGACCTGAAAATAGCTGTGTAGCGATGCTCCCGATCAAACCTGACAGAGCTTGAGAGGATCTGCAAAGAAGAATGGGAGAAACTCCCCAAATACATGCGTGCCAAGCTTTTTTTAAATTGTGTGTAGAGTGATGAGGGAAAAAAATCAATTTAATCCATTTTAGAATACGGCTGTAACAAAATGTGGAAAAGGTCAAGAGGTCTGAATACATTCCGAAAGCACTGTACATAAGAAATTTGTTTTTAAAAAGTATGTAAACATTATTAAAAGTTACCAGTGTTCCAATATTTAAGAGACCAGTGATTTCATGTCTATGTACGTAGAAAGGACAGCAGCTTCTAAGGTGCAGGGTTGAGTAACAGGGTGTGAGCCGGCTAGTGATAGTGACTAAGTTCAAGGCAGGTTACTGGATGGAGGCTGGCTAGTGATGGCTATTTAACAGTCTGATGGCCTTGAGATAGAAGCTGTTTTTCGGTCTCTCTGTGCCAGCTTTGATGCACCTGTATTGACCTCACTTTCTGGATGATAGAGGGTGAACATTTTATAATGATTTGTGTTTTTCGTTAATTTTTCAGAATCAAGTGGACAGTACACTGTAAATCAGACTCCTGCAGTGAAAGCTGTTCTCCCAGGACAGACAGTCCCTCTGAACTGTAAAACCAGCAGTAATGTGCATGGAAATAACCTAGCCTGGTATCAACAAAAAGCTGGAGGAACTCCTAAACTCATCAGTCTTGGACTCCATCTAAGTTCAGTGGCAGTGGATCTGGGAGTGACGTCACTCTGACCATCAGTAGAGTCCAGGCTGAAGATGCAGGAGATTACTACTGTCCGAGTTGCCATGTGTTCACACAGTGGTAAAGAGCAACAACCTCCCTCAGTCAGACTGCACAGTGACTGTACTGATACAGCTGGGACCTACTGCAGGTGCTGTGTTGGCAGAGATGTTGACATGGAACACTGATCGGTAGAGGAGATCAACTCTGGCATGTGACAATATGATTAGAAAGCGATCATTCAGAGAAAATGTTCTCTGCCGTCATCATCATCCTGATTAAATTACAGATGATTATTGCTACATTGTCATGACACCAAAGTGTAAACATAAAAAGTAAACCCACCGAGTTACAAAAGTCAAAACATTTGCATATTCAAATTAGAAACAATTCGGCCCCTACTTCCCCTGTATGAAAGCAAAAAGATGTGGAGCTCAGACATTAGACACATGTCAGTAACGGTCAATGCCTGTCTTTAGTAATACCCATCTTATTTGTCATCTATTAAATGGTGATTTGTTCATTGTAAGAATGACTCCCTCCTTGAATCCACCATAGAGGTTACAGTAAAATGAGTCCACCCCCTCACATCTGGCTCTATCCAGGCAGTGAAAATGAAACTAGACTGGGAACTGTGGGATTGAAACTGAAATGTATGCAGACAGAGCTGGGTGGTTCTGCTTGTCCTAGAATAGAGCAGCACTGTCACCAGATGCTCATTCTGTCCCCAGGTGGGCTAAATGGCGGTATGATTACATTGGTGAGAGTCCAAGATCTCTATAACATCTTAGATTACTGTCTTTATAAGTCTAGAAGTCAAGCAGGTCAAAAACATTTCGGAAATATTAATATAGCGTACAATCTACTACAAGTGGATAGTTCTTCTGTTAATCTGTAAACATCGTAGCATCTTGTGTTGCTGTGAACTACAGTTTGATGACGATCTTGTTTCAAGTGAGAACCTAAATAACTAAGCAGTGACATTTAGGTCTGATAGGTTTTATGAATCTATTTCTATTTCATTCAACATTTAAGACTAAAATCAAATTACTGACAACAACAAAAAGCTTTGTTCCAACGAGAAGTCTTTATTTTCGTCTATTAATCAAAGCATCAAAGCAATCATTCCTACAGTATCTAAAAGTAATAAAACAGAACACATCAAATCTAACACTGATACAATCTCAGTCTACAGAGAGGATTGACACAATGACTCAAGCAAAGCCCTCTGTTAGTCTACATGTCAGTGATCAATAAGATAGAGAACATCTGATCTCAGAACAGAATCAAAGCAGAGGAACCAGCAGCCTCGCTCCACAGGGGTGTGTGACTGAGGGGTCCTACCCAGAACAGTCAGACTTCCTCAGGGTCTTGGTGACCGGAGTCTGGGATATCTGTTGGGCTTCACAGGTCACCTCTCCTGCCTTGGTCCACTCCTGGACAGTGAGAGTCAGGGTGCTGCTCCAGCTGTACAGACCATCCTTCTCCAGAACCCTGGGACTGGCCTCCTGCTTCTGGCTGGTCCCGTCCACTTTCCATCTAATGGTCCAGTCTGAGGGGAAGCCCTTGTTGGCCAGACACATCAGTGTGGCTGTTGTTGTACTGGACAGCTCCTCACTAGAGGGGGGCAGGACGGTGAGGTTGGGGGCACTGTTACCTGGAACAAACAGAACACATCAACTAAGTAACTACATCAAGTACAGCTACACTAAGAGATTCTCTTCAGCAAAGTACACATCAAAATATAGTGAATTGGAAATGCCCTCTAAATATAAATGTAAAAGTTAGATTGTTTGAAAGATGTGGAGAAAACACTAAAGTAATATGATACAAAGCAGAATGATGAACCAAACAAGTATAAAGTGGTAAAATAACTAGAGTTACTAGTCATATGGTGTCAGTTATACATGTT
The DNA here is from genome assembly GCF_018296145.1 of Oncorhynchus tshawytscha. Lineage (NCBI taxonomy): Eukaryota > Metazoa > Chordata > Actinopteri > Salmoniformes > Salmonidae > Oncorhynchus > Oncorhynchus tshawytscha. The sequence goes on along the minus strand of NC_056443.1, from coordinate 5,262,086 downwards.
ATACAGATATTGTTTAGGAATGGATCTGATCAAAATAGCCTACTCATATTTATAGTATTTGCAGAATTAGAGCATAAATTCGTTTTTATAAAATATCAAGCATTTTAGATCGTGAAGTATGTTACAAACATAACTGAGACCGTTCGTATTCACACTAAAAGTGAAGGCTACCATGAACTCAATGCAACAATAATGACTACTATATCCAATACTATTAAATAGTTATTTTACCAGAATTAAGAGTTATATTCTGCAATCATACAAAACAGACATGTAAATAAATGCCTACAATTTAACATTTTGATTCAATAAACTGTTGAAAGAAGTCTCAGTCAAAGCAATGTATAGATCCTTTTTTTCTTCTAAAATCTCTATATTTTTATAGAGACAGAATTTAAGATTAACATACTTAATAAGTGTAATCAGAAAGAAATATCAAGAGAGATTGTTACTTACTTCCAACATCTAGTCTGGTGGCGCTACCAAAGGTCAACCACAGTGATACAACCCCTATTACTGCTGGTACAAAAACCTCCTGACTATTGGACAAGCTGAATGTCTGTCGTCTGTGGTTCAAATAATTAACTCCACTATGGTATGAATACTTGCCATATACTATTTTATCTTCTTAATTTTAAATAAGTTGTTTTTTGTTTTGTTTTTCATAACATTTAGCAAAACCTACTTTTTCGTGTACATTTCCTAATTGGTGACGTATGTTTATTCATACAACTAATGTAAAATGTAGACTAATCACTCTTATCACAAAAAGATATATGAAAACATATCTTCAGTATAAAGGCTAAATTGATAGAGAAATTGACTCACAACATCAAAGGGTGAATAAAATAATGAATTTGGTGTTTACTTACTTCCAACATCAAGTCTGGTGCCGCTACCAAAAGTCCTCCACAGTGATACAATCACTATTAGTGCTGGTACAAAAACCTCTCTGTGTTGTGATGCTGCAGCTGTTACAGTGAAGATCACTCATACAGAATCATAATCAACACTAATACACTTTAACATCTTCCAGGTAGAACAAACACTTCATAATAACATTTCTAGATAATACAAATATGAATTGTATCTTAAATCCAGATATGAGTCATTTTTCCTTCCTCTGTGTATCAGGTTCTCCTAGTCTGGAGGTACAGTCCAGCATTAGATCAGTGTTGCTAGTATTCCTCCATATTGTCCATATGAAAGACAACAGCAGCAGCAGTAGTGATAGTGATCATGTTGTATATTCCTTTATTAAACATGTTGATCTCACATTTAACAGTGGAGGTAAAGTCACAGAGGACAGACAACACTACCAGAGGAATCCTAGCAGCTTTAGTTTAGAGAAGTGTTCACTAACTGATTAGAGGAACTTACATCAGAGACCGAGCATGAGTGAACAGACAGTTCATTATATCTGATCATCATCAGAATAACGATATAATGTTGGTGTGCCTAACAAACGTCATACATTAGTGATATGATTAAAGAGTTGCTGTTTGATGTTATAAAAATGAGCACATGCATGATAAAATACATTCTAAAGATGTGGGCCTTCCTGGAAACGGAAATAGACTTAAAACATTCATTTGAATAATGCATCTCCCCCTGCTCTGAGTGTTTACCGCCCTGTGAGTTTAACACTTCATGACTGAGAGCTGTCCTTCGTGACAACAGAACCCACAACAACCATGACTTTTATCACCATCTTCATCTGGACACTTGCTTGCTGCTGACTTTATTGTTGAAAATGAATTAAATCTACACCACAGTAATGTATATCAATAATCATATTTATATTCAGAACTATTCATTACTATATGTAATATTTCATTCATAGAAATGTTTTTATTCTATTTTTCAGAATCCAGAGGACAGTACACTGTGACTCAGACTCCTGCAGTGAAAGCTGTTCTCCCAGGACAGACAGTCTATCTGACCTGTAAACAGCAGTAATGTGTATAATGCAGGGACCTCTTCTCACCGTCTTGCCTGGAGGACCTCCTAAACCCCTTATTTACTATGCTACAACACTTCAGTCTGGGACTCCATCTAGATTCAGCGGCAGTGGATCTCATAGTGACTTCACTTTAACCATCAGTGGAGTCCAGACTGAAGATGCAGGAGATCACTGCTGTCAGAGTTGGCACAGTGGTAATGTGTTCACAAAGTGATAGAGAGCCATACAAAAATCTCCCTCGGTCAGATTGCAGTGTCTGAGGGGGAAGAGACAGTGACATAGAACACTGGTCACTAGAGGAGGTCAACTGTGACGTGATACAATATGGTTACAAAGCAATCATTCAGATCACATGACCATCATCATCATGGTTATGACTTGTTATATTTGTCATGGCCTGAAAGTGTAAATTAAAGTTACTTGATGTTTTGAAACACAATACCTGTCCATATGCAAAGCAAGATCCATAGGAGTAACACAAAATATGTTATGACCTCAACATTACTTCAAAGTTACAATCACTTCAGCCCCCAAAACAAGTCCTCATATGGACCTTTAACCAAATGTCTGATTTAAATTGATGCAATCTTCTAGCATTATATGAACTTTTTTTCATGAGCAGATTACTAACTGCTAGATCTGTGAATGAGACTGTGAATGACGCTGGACTCAAACATGAGACACATGTACACTACATACAGTATCTACATAAACTATCTACACTACACTACTACATAATGTACAATACATACACTATCTAAATACACTATCTACACTATCTACATAGATTATCTACATACACTATCTGCACGACATACCTACACTATCTACATAATTGACACGACATACACTATCTACATACACTACCTACATGATCTAAATACACTATCTACACTACACGACCTACACTACATAGACTACATACACTATCTACACTACATACACTATCTACACTGTCTATATACACTATCTACACTACACTACATACACTATCTACATACACTATCTACACTACACTACCTACACTACATAAATGATCTACACTACACAATCTACATACACTACACACACTAGCTACATACACTATATACACAAAATACACTATATACACTACATACACTATCTACACTACACGACCTACACTGTCTACATGCAGTATCTACATAAACTATCTACACTACATTACTACATACACCATCTACACTATATAAACTATCTACATAATTTACACTACATACACTGTCTAAACTACACTACATACACTATCTACACTACATTTACTATCTACATAATTTATACCACATACACTATCTACACTACAGTACATACACAATCTACAACATACACTATCTACATACACACACTATCTACATACACACTTTATCTACACTACACTACCTACACTACACTACACTATCTACATAAAGTGTCTAGGTGTTCCACAGTGATACAGATCTGTACAAATACCTCCCTCAGTCAGACTGCACAGTGACTGTCTTGCTACAGCTGGGACCTACTGCAGGTGCTGAGGGAACCAAGTATAGTTATTGTATCTGACCACTAGAGGGGAGTTAAAAAGCAGCCATAACTTATGCTTGAAATCAGTCAGTCCCATCCCACTGGGCACACACTGATAGAATCAACGTTGTTTCCACATCGTTTCAATAAAATTAAGTTGAACCAACTTGGAAAAGATGTTGAATTGACGTCTGTGCCCAGTGGTAAGGCTTCATAATGCGTGTGATAGTGCAACATGAGAGGAGATGGCAGAGAAACATGGTTTCCTGCTGTCTGGGGATTGAGGATCAAACGTTTTTTGATTCATAAGGATCTGTCTCTGTCGGTTAGCATGGAACTGGTATTTCCTTCAGCCTACGGCTTTTTTCTTTTGTGACGAGAACAAGCCCCTCTTATGGCCCTCACTGAGATCATCCAGAGCAGGGTAGCTTACTCACACACACACATACACACAGCGGGCAGTTAAACTGTCATACTGTGGTCACACACACTGATGATGTGACTCAAAGAGGGGGTGAGACAAAAAAGTGTCAGCACACACTCTGTGGCCACACAGCAGCAATAGATATTTAGGCAACAACAAAGTCCAGTCTCAGTAGAGAATGTCTCTGATGTTGTGTAATGTCAAAATCTCTGATTAGACAGACATAGACAAGGTAGGAACCTGCGATACATGGTGTTGTGTCAAAATATATGACAGTCCAAATTATATAGTTCTAGTAAGCTGTTGATTAATGTCTTATTGCCGTTGTCCCTTGTTTAAGTGAGACCCTATATCAGCCCATATATTATAGAGATATCAGCTCCGATATGTCAAAGATACCAAATAAGAGATTTCAGCTCTGTTCTCTCAGGGATATCACCCAAGAAGAATCAGAGATACCAGTCCAGAGTGACACCAGTCCAGAGTGACACCAGTCCAGAGTGACACCTGTTCAGAGTGACACCAGTTCAGAGTGACACCAGTCCAGAGTGACACCAGTCCAGATGGGGAGCTTTCTGATCTCTATGCAGTGCTTGATGTTGGCTTCTTCTGCTCCCTCAGTGGTGATCAGGCTTCCCCCATTATTGGTGTGTCAGTTGGACTGGTGACTGGTGAAATAGGGATGGTTATGGTCCGTTCCACATCAGTGGACAGCCTTCTATGGCCTCTCTCAAGGTTACTCTCTGGGGAGCCTCCTCTTCTAGATTTAATCTATGGAACAGAATATCACGTTAAATCATTCAATACCATACACCAGTGCTCTTCAGTCCTGGAGAGCCAGTGTGCAGGCTTTTGTTCTGGCCAAGTACTAACACATTTGATGATTAGTTGAAATTTTGATTTAGGTGTGTAGTAGTAGTGCTGGGCTGGAACAAGAGTCAGCATACCCTGTAGGTGTTCTGGGCCAGACACTGTCATACAGCCTGAGCAAGCCATTCACATTGTTAACTTACCGCCCACACAATGAGGAACACGCAGGCTGTGACTGGGATCGGAAGCAGGGACAGCAGACTCCCCCTTGACCGAGTCTGTTCATGGTCCTGTGCTTCACTTCCTGAGAGAGAAAACAACACTCTGTGAGGAAGAGACTTGTGAATGCTGTATGTTGGGGCTGAATCGATACTGTGTGTTGGGGCGTGTTTCTTACCTGGTGTAGTAGGGGCAGGGCAGGGTGGAGGCACACAGCGGAATCCTCCTTCTCCCTGAGCTGCAGAATTCAAAATGTCTCTGATATAGTCGAAATACTGCCCAGACGGCCATTTGACCGCCCGATAGTGGCATTTAAAGACTTGCATTGTTGCCTCCTGGAAGTACAGACAAACAAAGTAAACATCAGGATGGTTGCACCACTTAATACAGTCAATAAACTGGGTCTACAGTAACTGGGTCTACAGTAACTGGATCTACATTTGGCAGAACTGACAGGCATTACCAGCTCCTCATGATCAAATTTGAAGCGTAGATTTTGCAGCATGGTGATGAAGATCATAATATTATCTTTGTTGGAAGAAATGGCACCAAACACCTGGGCCAGTTCCCTGAGGCTTTGTTCCAGTGGATAGATATTCAGTAGAACCCAGCACACACCACTCTGGAGTAAGAAAAGGGAGAAAACTGACTAGGTTACATATGATTCCAATCTACAGATTGTAAATGAAACAAAAATGTTCCTCTACAAAAATGCTGCCAAAGTTTAAGACCACCCAACTTCTCTCCTTCTAAAAGTTTCTGCATGATGTTTTGTTTTTGAGAAATTCTACTCACCCTCTCTTTGGGAATATAATGCATAGAAATGTTATAATCCTTTGGAATATTGTGTTTCTGAAAAAATAAATTAGTATTATTTGGCCCATTTTTCTGTATCAAAAGAAGAGATTTAAAGTCGTTTTTAGGACAAAATAAACTCTAAATAATCACCAGACTAGTTTTGCATAGTAGAGTTCAGGATAGAGTATCTTACCAATAACATCAGCCTGCTCACGTCATCTGTGACAGGATTCCCAAATCCTCCTGAGCATACTCCAAGACTTGTGAATAGAAATAGGAGGACACACGTGGTCGTCCGAATCTGACAGAGGAAGCACATCAGAAAGGGAAGACTTTCCTTTCCCAGCCCCTCCGTACATGGCTTTCTTTTCTAAATCTGTATATGACTTCACTTTCTCATCAACCCTCAAGTTAATTCTAGAAACGTTCTAAAAACAAAAATCACAAAATATTCAGGAAAATCTGATAATACCTAAAAATATGTATTTCTACTCACTTTGCTCTTCATATGGAACTTGAGAAGTTAATGAGGAAGACTTGAAATCCAATGTTTCTTTCTTCAGGCAGAGGACTTGTCATGATGACATGTAAATACTATAGACTAGGGTCCGGCTGACTAGTGTCGCAAGGGCCGCCTACGGGCACTACTGTCTGTCACTCACCCGCACGCACACACACATTTTAGAAACTCTTACTTGTTTGATATTTGTGGTCTATCTAAATGGGGGAATCACTTTTTTTTAAAGAGTTGTAGTCCCGTTTCCGTTCATAACCTGCCCTGAGCCTCTTCGAGTACCAAGCACCATCTCACAAAAACGTCTCTGTGCTGATTCCCTAACATTTCCAGCTAAATATTTATCATAAATGTTATCAAATAGATTGTGAATCAATATCTAGTGTAGTATCCAAGAATATGAGGAGGATATTTGGCTGTGATATGGATTAGAAGTATGTCTGAGAGCCTGAGAGGAGAGACTGTCTGTGATTCATATGCTTTGATTCATCTGACCTTTTGTGTACGGCACAAGGACAGCATTGTGTGACCAGTTCACTGTCACTCAGTCAGACACTCAGTCACATAGTGTGTGTGTGTGTGTGTGTGTGTGTGTGTGTGTGTGTGTGTGTGTGTGTGTGTGTGTGTGTGTGTGTGTGTGTGTGTGTGTGTGTGTGTGTGTGTGTGTGTGTGTGTGTGTGTGTGTGTGTGTGTGTGTGTGTGTGTGTGTGTGTGTGTAAGCGAGGGAGAGTGTCTGTGAGATCTTGTGACAACAAAAGTTGCTCGGTGAGAGTGCACAGAGTGGTTGGTATCATATATGAGTCAGACATCATGGAGGAGGATGAACGTACAACTCATGTGACAAATCACTCACTTGTTACTCGTTGTAAGGTTTTGATCAGACACACACAAGGTTACTTAACAAAGTACATTTTGTCTGTGTAGGACGTTAGGAGCCAATAGGGGAGGTGGTACGAAACGCATGGAGAACAAGAAAAACAAGGTGCCAGATGTATTTACAAGGGAAGGAAGATACTGTAACTCTAAAGTGAACAAAAATATATCTAGACAATGTTTTTATATTAGTGTCTGTCTTACAATATGGGACAGTATTGATACTGCTTTTTTTATGAATAAATAAACCACACTAAAATTCTGGTCATCTCACTGATGAGTTTTCAACCGCGTTCATATCACAGGTGTCCTGTATCATCAGACTGTTGCTCCATTTGCATATGAAGACAATTTGCATTGGTAGCACATGCTTCAGTGTTCTTAAAGTGTTTATAGTCCTGTGAGTTAAACGTGTGCTTTATAGAAGCCACACAACACAAGACAAAAATGACTTTTATCTCCGTAACTATCTTGGTCCTTGCATTTTACACAAATGGTAAGTTAGGAATTACTTCAGTAATTGACCTTAAAGCATTCTATTTTAATATTATTATCCTAATTTGAACAGAAAGTCTTTATTCTAATATTCGTATTTGAACTGAAACAGGTTTAATCTAAATCAAAGACTGCAAATTCATATTTGTTTATCTCTTCCAGGCTGTGCTGGGGACATTCTATTGACCCAGACTCCTGCAGTTGTCATGGTCCAGTCTGGAGAGTCTGCCACGATCAGCTGTAAAGCCAGTAGTGCCATTGACGATGACTTAGCCTGGTACCATCAAAAACCTGGAGAAGCTCCTAAATTCATCATCGACTTTAACACAGGTTTCACATCTGGTCGATATCAAGGCACTGGATATGATATGGATTTCACTCTGACCATCAGTGGAGTTCAAGCTGAAGATGCAGGAGATTACTACTGTCAGCAGCATGAAGCTGCTCCGTTCACACAGTGATACAGAGCCAAACAAAAACCTCCCTCAGCTGTAGAGGAAGTGATCTAAATCTGCCTACTGGGGACTTTCACAAATGTTGTGTTGAAATAGATTATTAATATTTATCATGACAAGGATTATCATGACATATACAGGTAAGCTCAAGGCCCAATCTGAATATAATATCAGTTAATATGCCAGTGTGAGTGTGTATTTATGCACATTTAGGTGTAATATTTGTGCTGTGGAGAAAATTACCAGGCAAGAGACGGGAGAACAGTTAGTGTCGTTTAGTAAGAACATCTCGTTTAGTAAGAACAATCTTCCCAGCTCTGCAGATTTTGCTGCGAGGAGGCAGAGTCATTAGATCATTTATTTTGGTATTGTCCATATTTAGCTCGTTTTTGATCACAGGTCCAGAAATGGCTGAAGAACTTCAACATTTACCTAGAATTAACGCTACAGATAGCAATACTGGTGATTTGAAAAATCACAGTCAATTGATCAATAATATAACAATTATATTAAAAATGTTTATCTTTAATTTACAATCTGTAGAAACTATGAGAATAGTAAGATTCTGCACTTTTGTGAAGCATCACAGCACAGTTCAGAAATATATGGCTAATAGAAATCCAGAATGGATGGCGTTAAGAGATAGATGGGAGGGGTTGAATGGAGCTGAATGGTGGGGACTAATAACAGCAAGATAACCAATGTAAAACATACGGGGTCTGTGAAATGTACATAGGTTCAGAACTGTTGTGAAACAGCACAAATACAAATAGAAACTGGATGGACATCAGAAATAGAGGAAGGACAGAACTAAAAACAAACCAAATTTAACTATTGTAAAATAGATTGTGTCTGTAAAATGTGTAAAGTATGTATAAACTGAAGATAGAAGCCTAAGTGTTATTATTTATTAGTTTACTCCAATTGGGCCGAGGGGTGGTAGGGTTTGCGGGGAACAATAAAGGTAAATTTTTTTTAAAGTGTATAGGTCTATGTATGTATGTATGTATGTATATATATATATATATATATATATATATATATATATATATATATATATATATATATATATACAGTTGAAGTCGGAGGTTTTACATACACTTAGGTTGGAGACATTGAAACTTGTTTTTCAACCACTCCACACATTTCTTGTTAACAAACTATAGTTTTGGCAAGTCGGTTAGGACATCTACTTTGTGCATGACACAAGCAATTTTTCCAAAAATTGTTTATAGACAGATTATTTCACTTATATTCACTGTATCACAATTCCAGTGGGTCATAAGTTAACATACACTATGTTGACTGTGCCTTTAAACAGAAAATGATGTAATGGCTTTAGGAGCTTTTGATAGGCTAATTGACATAATTTCAGTCAATTGGAGGTGTACCTGTGGATGTATTTCAAGGCCACCCTTCAAACTCAGTGCTTCTTTGCTTGACATCATGGGAAAATCTAAAGAAATCAGCCAAGATCTCAGAAAAAAAACTGTAGACCTCCAGAAGTCTGGTTCATCCTTGGGAGCAATTTCCAAACGTCTGAAAGTACCACGTTCATTTGTACAAACAATAGTACACAAGTATAAACACCATGGGACCAAGCAGCCGTCATACCGCTCAGGAAGGAGACGCATTCTGTCTCCTAGAGATGAACGTACTTTGTGCAAAAAGTCCAAATCAATCCCAGAACAACAGCAAAGGACCTTGTGAAGATGCTTGAGGAAACAGGTACAAAAGCATCTATATCCACAGTAAAACGAGTCCTATATCGACATAACCTGAAAGGCCGCTCAGCAAGGAAGAAGCCACTGCTCCAAACCACCATAAAAAAGCCAGACTATGGTTTGCAACTGCACATGGGGACAAAGATCGTACTTTTTGGAGAAATGTCCTCTGGTCTGATTAAACAAAAATAGAACTGTTCGGCCATAATGACCATTGTTATGTTTGGAGGAAAAAGGAGGAGGCTTGCAAGCTGAAGTACACCATCCCAACCGTGAAGCACGGGGGTGGCAGCATCATGTTTTGGGGGTGCTTTGCTGCAGGAGGGACTGGTGCATTTCACAAAATAGATGGCTTCATGAGGAAGGAACGTTATGTGGATATATTGAAACAACATCTCAAGACATCAGTCAGGAAGTTAAAGCTTGGTCGCAAATGGGTCTTCCAAATGGACACTCCAAGCATACTTCTAAAGTTGTGGCAAAATGGCTTAAGGACAACAAAGTCAAAGTATTGGAGTGGCCATCACAAAGCCCTGACCTCAATCCCAACTGAAAAGGCGTGTGCGAGCAAGGAGGCCTACAAACCTGACTCAGTTACACCAGCTCTGTCAGGAGGAATGGGCCAAAATTCACCGAACTTATTGTGGGAAGCTTGTGGAAGGCTACCCAAAATGTTTGACGCAAGTAAAACAATTTTAAGGCAATGCTACCAAATACTAATTGAGTGTATGTAAACTTCTGACCCACTGTGAATGCAAATAAAAATGCAATTTAATTACTTAGAAATCATACAATTTCTTTGTTTTAGATTCCATCTCTCACAGTTGAAGTGTACCTATGATAAAAATTACAGACCTCTACATGCTTTGTAAGTAGGAAAACCAGCAATATCGGCAGTGTGTCAAATACTTGTTCTCCCCACTGTATATGTGTATATTGTTATATGTATCTATGCATACTGTATAGATATATATATTTACAAAAAAAACACAAAAAAGACATCTCGTGCCCTACAGCTCCCCGGCCCAAAACTGTGCATGTGCACAATCTATTAGGTGTTGTAACATAACACTGCCGTAATACATTACTGCTTAGTAACAGCGTAGTAACTAATATAGACAGCTATAGATGCTACACTCCTCCCCCCGTAGTGTTTAACTCCTAGACAACAAGGTAAATACTAATGCAATATCTGAACAATGCATTCTTAAACATTTCTCAACTAAAGGGTTAAAGCACACCTTCCAGAGCCCAGCACAAATCCAGGGTATTATTCCGCCCGAAGATGGAACTTGTGTCCAAATAACTAATCCAGGTAATGTCCTTTTTCTGTCTTTTTATCTAGGACATATTAAAGTGTTTGTTTGTTTTACTGTTCGTTACCTCCTGAAACAGCTCAACTCAGAGGTCAAGCTTTGAGGTGCCCTTCACTGTCGAACAGGATATCTTCGCTCCTCCTTGGCTTCCGGTGGTGGGACAGGTTTAGGTGGAAGGTCAGGCTCTGTCTCTCCCATACGTCCACAGTCAGGAGAATAGTCCCGGGGGTCGTTATTGTCCTTGTTCTCTCTGCATGTCTCTGACGGGGCGTTGGACCATAGCATATGATCCACATGAACATTGACATGGCGATAACCAACTTGGACGTGGTAAGTCAAAGTTTCTCTGCGTTGCAAGATCACACCTGAGGTCCACAGGTGCTTGGGGTGTCTGAAATCACAAACCATTACACTCTCTCCCTCTTTCATTCCTTGATGTCCTTTGAGTGTCTGTCATGAGCTTTCTTCTGCTGTACCTGGTGCTTTGCCACAGTGTTTGACAAGTCTGGTTTCAACAATGTCAGGCAGGTACGTGGTTGGTGTTTCAGAAACAGTTCAGATAGTGTACGTTCCGTTACTGTGTGTGGTGTGTTATGGTAAGTAAACAGGAAACAGGGAAGCCGTTGGTGGGTGGGCACAGACTGAACCTTGAGTCCAGTCCAGGCCTTCTTAAAGGTTTGCACGGCTCTCTCCGCTGCTCCGTTTGATGCCAGATGGTAAGGTGGTGACAGGATACCCCTTACTCTGTTGTTCTTGAGAAACATTTCGAAATCGACGTGAAAGGAGGGCCATTGTCCGAGATGAACTCCTTGACTAGTCCAAAGGATGCAAACAGGTGTCTGAGAAGATTGATGGTCTTCCATCCATTTGGAATGGACATCGACAACAAGGAAATGTTGCTTGTCATTCTCAGTGTAATACACATGGATGCATTCCCATGGTGTAGCAGCCCAGGACAATGGATGAAGAGGTGCAGTAGCAGGCTTGTTGAGCAGTGGCTTACATGCTACTGAATGTCCTGATCCAGTCCAGGCCACCACAGATAACTGCGGGTGAGTGCTGTCATTCGAGTGATCCCTGGATGTCCCTCATACAAGACAGATAGCATTCTCCCCCTGAATTTGTGAGGTACCACCACCCTTGATCCCCACAGAGCACATCCTTGATCAGTACACAACAGGTCTTTCTTGTTGATGAATGGACAAAGGTTAGCCAGCCGGCCAATGTTAAGTCCAAGACTTTTGAAAGGGGCACTGGGTATTTCCTCGTTTCCTCTGCTATGTCTGAAGCAGATATGGGCAGTTTGTCGATGAGAGAGATCTGGAAGATTGCTCTATCATCTTCACTGTCTGAGTCACTTTTGCATGGTAGTCTTGATAGTGCTTCGGCATTTAAGTGGTGACTGGATCGTCTGTACTCAATCTCGCAGTCATATGCTAGCAGTATCAGCGCCCAACGTTGCATTCAAAGTGCAGCCAGGGTTGGTATGGCTGATTTTGGTCCCAGGATGGCCAACAGAGGCTTGTGATCTGTCAGCAGTTGGAACTTCCTTCAGTAGAGGTATTTGTGAAACTTCTTCAGTCTGAATATTATGCTCAGGGCTTCCTTCTCAATTTGAACATAATTTTTCTCACTTGGTGACAGAGTCCGTGATGCATATGCGATAGGGTGTCTCGTCACCTGACGGTAGAACATGTGATATGACGGCTCCTACTCCTTATGGAGATGCATGACACGCGAGTCTCAGCTTCATCTCTGTGTCGTAGTGGGAAAGCCTCTTGCTCTTTAGCAGACACTGTTTGCAAGTCTTGAATGCTTATTCGCATTGTGGAGGCCAATTCCACTTTGTATCGGCCTCCAGCAGTTGGTGAAGTGGATGCAACAATGTGGACAAGTTTGCCACAAACTTTCCGTAATAGTGTTATTATTTATTAGTTTACTCCTATTTGGCTGAGGGGTGGTAGGGTTTGCGGGGAACAATAAAGGCGCATTAAAAAAAAGTGTATAGGTGTATGTATGTATGTATGTATGTATGTATGTATGTATGTATGTATATATGTATACATACATAGGCACCCAGCTGTTGGTTGGGTGCATGCCTTGTGCATCAATCTTGTATCCGAGATACTCCACTGAGTCCTGGAGAAACTCACACTTGCTGCGTTTCATTCTCACTCCATATTTCTCCAGTCTTGACATCACTTTGTCCAGCACTACAAGGTGCTCTTCAATGGTTGGTGCTTGCACGAGGATGTCATCCATGAAACACACAACATTGTCTATGCCGTCCAAGATCTAATCCATTGTGTGTTGGAATAGCACTGGAGCTGTCGAGATTCCATAGTTCAAGTGATTGAATCTGAATAGCCCCTTGTGTGTATTGATGGTCAGATAGTGTTCTGACTCCGGATCCAGCTTCAGTTGCTGATAAGAGAATGACAGGTCCAGCTTACTGAAAACCTTCCCACCCGCTAGAGTGGCAAACAGATCTTCAGCGTTTGGTAGTGGATATTCCTCTGGTAGTATGCAGTGATTTACTGTGACCTTGTAGTCTCCACACGTTCTGACGGTCTTGTCTTTCTTTGGGACTACAACAATCGGAGCAGCCCAGTCGCTCCTTTCCACTTTTGTGATGATGTTATTCTTCTGTAGGCGGTCCAGTTCCTTCTCTGCTGCTTCCTTAAGAGCATATGAAAGATAGGCTTGATTCCTTCTTGCACTCTGACTTTTACTAGTGAAGTTTTCTTTCTCGCCGTAGGTAGCCATCTTCAAAAATATCTTTGTGCTTCTCCAGCATGTTAGTGAGTGTAGCCTGACTCACTGGTTTGTCATTTCTCAGACTAATGATTTCTCTCCAGTTCAGCTTGATGTTCTGTAACCAGTTTCTGCCTAGCAGGCTGGTATCTCTCCTTTAACAATGATAAGCGGTAGCGTCCACTCCTTCCCCTCATACCAGACTGGTACGTGGATCTGCCCTAACACAGGAATAGTGTCACCAGTGTATGGTGAAAGGCGGATGGAAGTTGGCTGAAGTGGGCACTCGTTCAGTTTTTCTTTGTAGATTCTCTCAGGAACAAGAGATACAGACGCTCCAGAAGTCCACGTTGAGATAGATTCCATCTTTTTGTTGTTGAGCTGTGTACACTGTGAACAGTTCCAATACTGATCCAGCTGTGCCTTCCTCTTCTTGTGCTGCGTCTGACACCTTGTGCGCTCTTGCTGTGCATTTTGGAGCTTTACATACTCTCTGTAAATGTCCAACCTTTCCACAATTGTGGAACTTTTCATTTTGGAATCGGCATTCACTGTGCTGATGATTATCTCCCCCACATCTGTAGCAACTTGGCTTAGTCCTTTGTGATATAGGCTGCTGTGTTCTTGTGTAGCCTTGAGGACGGGACTGAGAAAAGTGTGACTTTTGTGAGCCTCTTCCTCCACGTGTGTCACTGACCTTGTGAAATCCTTTCTGACGTTCTGCGTGTCCTGATAGCTCAATTGTATCCCTGTGGGCAAGCTCGAGTCCAAGTGCGATATCACAGGCTTTCTTGAAAGTCAGGTCCTTTTCTGACAGAAGCCTTCTGTGATATGCTTCACTTGTGAGACCACATAGAAACTTATCTCGGAGAGCATCATCAAGAAATTGTGCACACTCACATGTTCCTGCCAGTCTTTTCAAAGCAAGGATGTAGTCAGCCACAGTTTCCCCTTGACTCTGGTGACGTTGGTAGAATTTGAAACGTTCTGCAATGAGAATTGGTTTGGGCTTGAAATGCCTTGAAAGAGTTTCAGTCAGTTCTGCATAGGTCAACTCCACTGCTTTTTTTTGGTTCAATGAGACCTTTCAGCAATCCATATAATGCCTATTTTCGATGGGTTCAAATTGAACCATCAGAGGGCAGTGTCGCTTTTCTCGACTCCAATAGGCTTGCTACTTGGCAGCTCCCGGACACTGTACCTGCTAGCAGTGCTCTACTGGTGGAACAAAATTACTGACGATTTACATTATGATACTGAGTTTCATTACTCACACAAACTTCTTCCCTTCAAGCAATGTCTGTTTAAAATAAGCTTAATCACCTCATCACCACTGTAATATTTGTGTTGTGGAGAAAACTACCAGGCAGGAGACGGGAGTACAGTTAGTGTAGTTTAGTAAGAACATCTTGTGTCCTACAGCCCCCTACCCAATAGTGTGCATGTGCACTATCTATTAGGTGTTGTAACATAACACTGCCGTAATACATTACTGCTTAGTAACAGCATAGTAACTAATATAGACAGATATAGATCACAATACTAAATTAGGTAAGGTTGGTTCAGACAGAACGCAGAAAATTAACACTGACAGAGCAAGTGTGCAAAGTGTATAAATCATCCAGACATTTGTGTAGGCCTAAAAAGTATTTGTGTATTCTAGAGTAGGCCTATCCTGCGCTATAGGTTTTACATTGTTTTTCATAGTCTACACGTCAAATTCCAGCACGCTAGGATTACTTTCTGACTCATGGCAGCAACACTAACTGGATCACTGAGGTATAATAAGAACTGGGGACTGTGTCCAAGATTGTTGTTTTCAAGGTAATCTACTCACGTTCACATACACCGCTTCATGGACCGTCTGTTACGGTTGCATCCTGTTGAAATGGACAAACCACAGGAGTTTTGTGGCACCTTAATTGGGGAGGATGGGAGGGCGGGCTTGTGGTAATGGCTGAAGCGGAATTGGTGGAATGGTGTCAATACATCAAACACATGGCTTCCATGTGTTTGATGTCATTCCATTCACTCCATTCCAGACATTATTATGTCCATGTAACGCTTTCTAGGTTAGCAGTAAAACCTTGAAATCAGTGTAGTGTAGCTAGCCAGTGTAGCTAGCACTGGAGCAATATGATCCAATTTTGGGGTTCTGGTCAAGATTCTAGCAGCCGTATTTAGCACTAACTAAAGTTTATTTAGTGCTTTATCTGGGTAGCCGGAGAGTAGAGCATTGCATCACTCTAATCTAGAAGTGACAAAAGCATGGATTAGCTTCTCTGCATAATATTTGGACAAAAGGTTTCTGATTTTTGCAATGTTACAAAGATGGAAAAAAGCTGCCCTTGAAATATTCTTGATATGTTTGTCAGGGTCCAGAGTAACGCAGAGGTCCTTCACAGTTTTATTTGAGATGATTGTAAAATCATCAAGATTAATTGTCAGATCAAACAGCGTATATCTTTGTTTCTTGGGACCTATAACTAGCATCTCTATTTTATCCAAGTTTTAAAGTAACACATTTGCCGCCAACCACTTCCTTAAGTCTGAAACACAGGCTTCCAGGGTAGGCAATTTTGGGGCTTCACCATGTTTCATTGAAATGTACAGCTGTGTGTGGTCTGCATAGCAGTGAAAGTTGACATTGTGTTTCCAAATGACATCACCAATAGGTAAAATATATAGTGAAAACAATAGTGGTCCTAAAACGGAACCTTGAAGAACACAGAAACGTACAATTGATTTGTCAGAGAAAAATCCTACAAAGAGAAAAACTGATATCTTTCCGACAGATATGATCTAAACCACGCAAGAACTTGTTCATGTAGACCAATTAGGGTTTCCAATCTCTCCAAAAGAATGTGATGATCGATGGTGACAAAAGCGGCACTAATGTCTAGGAGCACGAGGACAGATGCAGAGCCTTCGTCTGACGCCATTCAAAAGTAATTTACACCTTCACAAGTGCAGTTTCAGTACAATGATGGGGTCTAAAACCAGACTGGAGCGTTTCCTGTACATTATTTGTCTTTTGACCTCACCCTTTCCCAGTCCCCTCCCACTCACAAGGCAGGCAATACACTTGACTTCATCTTTATGAGAGGCTGTTCACCCACTAATCTCACTGCAACCCCCTCCAGGTCTATACTTTGTTTCCTTTTCTGTCTCCCTTTCCTCCAATTCTAGGAGGCTCTCCGCACTGCCAAAGCTGAATCTCTCTCCTCTGTTCTCATCCTCCTAGATCATTGGTTCCCAAACTGTTATAGTCCCGTACCCCTTCAAACATTCAACCTCCAGCTGCGTACCCACTCTAGCACCAGGGTCAGCGCATTCTCAAATGTTTTTTTGCCATCATTGTAAGCCTGCCACACACACACTATACGATACATTTATTAAACATAAGAATGAGTGTGAGTTTTTGTCACAACCTGGTTCGTGGGAAGTGACAAAGAGCTCTTATAAGATCAGGGCACAAATAATAATATAATAATAATCAATAATGTTGCTTTTTATTTAACCATCTTCCATATAAAACCTTATTTGTTAATCGAAAATTATGAATGACTCACCACAGGTTAATGAGAAAGGATGCACATAACTCTGCAATGTTGGGTTGTATTGGAGAGTCTCAGTCTTAAATCATTTTCCTAACATAGTCCGTGCCTGTATTTAGTTTTCATGTGAGTGAGGGCCGAGAATCCACTCTCACATAGGTACGTGATTGCAAAGGGCATCAGTGTCTTAACAGTGCGATTTGCCAAGGCAGGATACTCAGAAATCTGGCAGTGGCTTCTGATTAAATTCAATTTTAACAGAACCGCTTGTTGCAATTTCGATGAGGCTCTCTTGTTCAGATATTGGTAAATGGACTGAAGGCAAGGCATGAAAGGGATAACGAATCCAGTTGTTTGTGTCATCAGTTTCAGGAAAGTACCTGCGTAATTGCGCACCCAACTCACTCAGGTGCTTCGCTATGTCACATTTGACATTGTCTGTATGCTTGAGTTAATTTGCACACCTAAAATCATAGAATGATGGAAAGACCTGTGTGTTGTCCTTGTGAATGCAGACAGAGAAGAGCTCCAACTTCTTAATCATAGCCTCAATTCTGTTCCGCACATTGAATACAGTTGTGGAGAGTCCCTGTAATCCTAGATTCAGATCATTTAGGCAAGAAAAAACATCACCCAGATAGGCCAGTCGTGAGAGAAACTCGTTTATCATGCAGACAAGTGAAATGATGGTCAGTAAAGAAAACTTTAAGCTCGTCTCTCAACAAAACGTGTCAATACTTTGCCCCTTGATAACCAGTGCACTTTACCATGTTGTAAAAGCGTTACATGGTCGCTGCCCATATCATTGCATAGTGCAGAAAATACCCAAGAGTTCAGGGGCCCTGCTTTAACAAAGTTAACCATTTTCACTGTAGTGTCCAAAACGTCTTTCAAGCTGTCAGTCATTCCCTTGGCAGCACCGCCTCTCGGTGGATACTGCAGTGTACCCAAGTGGCGTTGGGAGCAACTGCTTGCACGCGCGTTACCACTCCACTATGTCTCCCTGTCATAGCTTTTGTGCCATCAGTACAGATACCAACATGAGCAGCAGCTAGGTTTGGCTACATACGGACCGTTAGTGGAATATCTGCAAGAGAGTAATGGTTAATGTGATTGGATGTTAATTATTTGACTAGGCTACCTGTATTTGACATTGTGTTGTTATTTCGCTGAACACTAGATGGTTAGTTTAATTTGGGGCAGTGAAACGAGGCTACTCAGGTGAGAAAAAAACCCTCACACAAATGTATAGCCCTGTTGGAAAATCTAAATGGACTGTTTTTAAATGTGAATCACAGTTTTATTTGGCATACCCCTGATGGCATTGTGCATACCCCTGGTCATACCCCAGTTTGGGAATACCTGTCCTAGATCTATCCTCTTCCTTCGAAACCGTGAACCATGAGATCCTCCTCTCCACCCTCTGAGAACTGGGCATCTCAGGCTCTGTACACTCTTGAATTGCATCCTACCTGGCAGGCCGCTCATACCAGGTGACATGCAGACGATCTTAGTCTGCACCACATACTCTCACTACCGATGTCCACCAGGGCTTGGTTCTGGGCCCTCTTCTGTCTATACACCAAGTCACTCGGCTCTGTCATATCCTTACATGGTCTCTCATATCATTGCTATGCGGATGACACTCAACTACTTTTCTCCTCCACCCCTTCTGACACCCAGGTGGCAACACGCATCTGCCCCTCCCTACCTTCAGGCTATGCTCAAACCCTACACCCCAACCTGAGCACTCCATTCTGCCACTTCTGGTCTCTTGGCCCATCCACCCCTACGGGAGAGCAGCTCCCAATCAGACTTGTCCAAGCTCTTCTCTGTCCTGGCACCCCAATGGTAGAACCGGCTTCCCCCTGAAGCTAGGACAGTAGAGGCCCTGCTCATCTCCTGAAAAACATCTGAAACTCCACCTCCACAATTAGTATTTTAAAAGCCTTTTGTGAACATCTGTGGTATAGTCTTATCGTAATATTTTGTATAGCGTTGACACTGACCTTGCTGAATGCTACTTTATAGAGGGAAAATGTACTTACTATGACTGTGATATGTGGTCCCACCTAGCTATTTTAAGATTAATGCTCTAACTATAAGTCGCTCTGGATAAGGGCATCTACTAAATTACAAAAATGTAAATATGAACAAATATGTGTCATTGTTAACGTTCAGACAATAATTGTTCATACATCATGAATACATACAGGTGAATTACTTTTATACTATTAAATATGGTAACGTAAACTCACTGCATTCCGTACAAATGTGCGCAACCGCAACATTCAAACGAGGCTACAAAGAAAACTAATGGGACTGTAGCGACTGCGTTGCCGTCAAAATCGGGGGTGTGAAGTAGGTTTCTATTGAAGGGTTGATCGACATGGTAATGGCTCTATAGTATTGGAGAAAATTTGATAAAACCGACCCTCCGTTACATCGTGGCGTGTCATGTCGTTACGTACAGCACGCATAAAGCAACTATTTCTGTCTTACAATCTCTCTCCACCAGGTGTAGCACTTCTATCATCTTTTAAAAACAAGAATTGGACAGTGACGGGGGTAAGGGGGGATACCAAGTCGTTTTTTGCATCATCGTTGAATGCAATCATCATTCTCAAAGCCGCTGTTTACTTCTAAGATCACTTTAGCACCGCCCTAAAAACTGATGCAAATTTGACATAAACCATCAAATGGGTATGTAATGACACATTGATATCAAAATATTTACCCCTGATACCAACCTTGGTAGAGCATCCTACTGGAAGCTAAATAGCTCATTATTAAATAATGATATAGTTAAATTTGAGGTTAAAGATCTGCTCTCACACTTTTGGGAAAGGGCTTGTGAAGAAAAATCTTATTGCAAGAACTGGGAGTTCTTTAAATGTGAGGTGTCCAAATACCTTAGAAAATATGGTAGTAATCTTGCTAAGACCTGAAGAGCTGAGGAGGAAAAGGTGATCATTAAGATAACTTCCCTTTCTCAGAGGTCCCCAGCCAACCTCTCGGGGGAGGAGAAGATGGAACTAATTGAGTTACAAAATAAACTGGATAATATATATAAATTAAAAGCAGAAGGAGCCTCTATTAGATCTAGGAGAAAATGGATTGAGGAGGGAGAACAGAATGTATCCTTTTTCTCTAGACTTGATAAATTTCACTCACTAAAAATAACACTATCCACAAGTTAAACATTGATGGTGTTATTACAGATGACCAAAAAATGAATCTCTAAATCCTGTAGCAATTTTTACAGAAAATTGTATAGCTCTACGTATTGTCAGGAATCCACAGATATGTTTTTTAACTCACTGAATAATGTTCACTCTATCAGTGATATCGAATCTAAACAGTGTGATGAACCCATCAAAATTGAAGAGATTATAGAGTCTATCAAACATCTAAAGAACAATAAATCACCAGGTGTTGATGGAATTACATCAGAATTTTACAAATTATTTTCTGAACAAGTTGCTCCCATCCTATTTGAAGTCTTTTTAGAGACTGTTAAAAACAATGTTCTCCCTCCTACAGTGAGTCAGGGGTTAATAACACTGATACCTAAAAAAGAAGTGCTGCTCATCACTAACTGGCGTCCAATTTGTCTTCTTAATAATGACTATAAGATATTAGCCTTACCACTTGCAAAAATAATTAAATAAGTCCTGAATGCAATACTGGAAGTATTACGTTTGTGGGGCGCTAAAATAAGGGCAATTGTACGGACCAAGGCGATGTAAGAGTTTACGTTACTCTTATTTTTACATTTTCCCGAAACCTTGACCCGGAAGTGCTTTTTTAGTGTTGCTGACGAGACACTAATTACTTTCTGGATGTGCCGTTGTTGTTGCCATTTCCACATTTATTAATTTTATTGCATGTTGATATACTGCTGTATGTTGTTAGATTTGTTGTTTGTTATCCATACATACATTTGATAACAACTTTTCCATCATGGACAAACGAGTCAAAGCTTCTGTCAGTACGGGTAGGGCAGTTTTTTTTTCTTAACTGTCTATGCTGTTTACCCCGGCTAACGTTAGCTAGAGTAGCTCAAATTCAACTTACATGCAGCCCTAACTGAACTGTAAAGTAATTAACTAGTATAGCTAACTACATTCATTTCATGTTAATGTCATGTTGGCTTTCTTTCTAAATGTAGCTATCTATTGCTGCTAAATATATTAAAGCCAAAGAGTATATCGCCCATCTGTGTTATAGTCTTATCATAATATTTTGTATAGCCTTGATGTTGTAGACAAAACCATTTTTTATGCAACTACTGCCTAACATTTTTTCGGTTCTCTCTTCTTTCCATAGGTCCCCCTCTTCCTCTCTCCTCTTTGCGACTATTGGTTTCTCCCCTGCGGCTGATGTATTCATTTGTATGGCATGTGGTGAATCAACGCAATGTGATGCACTATGGGAAGGTCGAGGAGTTTGTAACTGTGGTGACTGAAGCTGTTCCAAAGTTGCTGAGTTACAAACAGAGGGCTCAACTCATCCTGGGCCTGAGAGCAAGGGTGAGTGTTATGTTTTGTGGTCATGGGAGGGGTAGTTTATTATGCTTTGATTGACACATTTGTATCAATGCCAGTAGAAACTAGATGTGTGTAAGGTGGGTGGGGAAGATGCAAGTTTACTCAATATCGCAATGATTCCCATTATTTAGATGATCTTGGAGATGTTCCGCAAGGGTTGTCCACCTAACCCTCAGGCCATCCAAAGGCTCCTGGGAAACATGAACATCAGTGCATCCTCAGGGGTAAGTACATTTTCTCTCTCCTGCATATGTAACCGTATAACTTTAGTCCGTCCCCTCGCCGGGCTCGAACCAGGGACCCCCTGCACACATCAACAACAGTCACCCACGAAGCATCGTTACCCATCGCTCCACAAAAGCCGCGGCCCTTGCAGAGCAAGGGGAACCACTACTTCAAGTTCTCAAAGCGAGTGACGTCACCGATTGAAACTCTATTAGCGCGCACCACCGCTAAATAGCTAGCCATTTCACATCGGTTACACATACATTCAAAGTGTGTAACAGCTACTCATTTTAATAGCTTAATTCAGATAACCAGAAAAGTTATACTTGTATCAAATTATTCACATTCTGTGTTACAGCAGCAAGATGTGGAAGTGGAGGAGTCACAGGCTAACTTTGTGTCGCTGGTCCAAACCCTTTTGAAAAACCCTTATGAGAGGAAGCACTTCTTCCAGGTTTGACATACTTTCTCTCTCTTCATTTCTTCTGACTTGCATTTAGCGGCTCGTCATTCAGGTAGGTTCTCTTATAGACACTGTCACTCTTTCCTTCCCTGTAGGAGGAGTTCCATACACAGTATGGCTCGAAGTATGACACAGCACTGCAGGCCCTTGTGGGAGGCTTGGTCTTCAGACTGGAACAACTGTTATCTGTGCCAGATCTCTCCCAGGTATTGAACTGGTAAATGACAAGTCTATAACTAGTGGTTCACTGATCATACCTAAATTCTGTCATTATTAGATAACAATTTATGTCACATGCCATATTATTGTCTTTACCTCACATGCCACCTCCCTTTTGCTGATCTTTGGTTCTTCCTCTCCTTCTCAGATAGCATCTATGATCAGTGCTGACCCCTCTGACCTGGAGGAGTGTGGGCAGTCTATGTCTGACCCTGAGCAGCTGAAGATCCTCCTCCATCACCAGAAATTGCTAAATAAAACCCAGTTCAACAGAAATGGTAGGCTTGAAAACAGTCCATAGGAAGCTTTGGAGTCTCTACTTGAATCATTATCTGTTATCCTCCCTGTGTATGTACAGTACATTTATAAACAGCTAGACAAAGAACATTACAAGTTTACAAAACCTTAAATAAAAAGATGCAAAAGCTAAACTTAAGGACGGAAGGCATAGAAATAGCACGCATAGGACCGATATACCACTTTTCAGACTTGCTATGTACATTTGGTTGGGTCGGGCACAAAGCTACATACGGGACCTTTCAGTTCATTATGAACCATTTAATGATTTTTTAAAAACAGGAATATATATATAAAAAGCCTAGTCTTCTTAATGTAAAGTACTTCAATATTTTTCATATTTTATTTTTTCTCAGTACCTCTCACTTCTTCTGTGGGTGACTGTGTGCTGTCCTCGCTGTCCTTCCGCCTCGCCTGTGGAATGCCATCAATGGAGCCAGATTTTGACAAGCCATCAGAATCATTAGAAGCCGCTCTAAGTGTCATGAACCCTGCCTCCTTCAGTGACCTGGAGGATTTGGGAATGATGTCAGATGACTCGCCCCATGCTGGAGAAGATAGTACTCTGCAGAGAGAAGAGGGTGCCAAGGATAACGGAAGTGGGGTGAAAAATGCAGTGTGTGACAGTGAAGAAGACGATGCACTGCCAGAGAGCCCGTCTAGTCCTCAAGGTGTTAGCGGACTAGTGGGAGGGTCGCCATCAAAAGGGGCACCAACAGTAAGGAGTATGCTGCCAACAGAGATACACCAACCGCTTGTATCACTGATGAGTAGTTCCTTCACCAAATCCTCTCCTTCACAGATAGTCAAATTAGTCATCCCTGCCACGGTCACCATTGGGAACCAACCGGGTAACCCACCGGTCAAAGTAGCGAGTTTCCACCAGTGGGTCTCCCACATTGCAAGTAACTCGATCTCGCTCCCTTCCTTGCCACCCCTTCCACAAAACAATGATGTAGACAAGGAGATCCGGTCAGGTGACACATGTCTTGGAAGCAGTGTGTTAATTGGGGGTCAGGAAACAGAAGCCAATCTCTTTGAGAGGGCTGTTATCCGAAGGAGATGGGTGCCCAAGCCACAAAGAATAACGGTACCCTCGAAGAGGAAAATCCCTGAGGCAACCATCATTTGCCAGGAGTGTGGGAAGAGTTTTGTCTATCCGTCTCAGCTGGAAAATCACCTCCGCATTCACACAGGAGAGAAACCGTTCAAGTGCACTGAGTGTGGCAGGGCCTTCAGGTCCTTAGGAGGCATGACCACTCATATGAAAAATCACTCTGAAGCGCGGCCATTTAAGTGTGATGAGTGTGACAAGGGCTTTCGGAAAAAGGCTGACCTGAAGAAGCATCAGCTCATCCACATGGGTGCGAAACCACATAAATGCACCATCTGTGGAAAGGGCTTCAGCCAAGCATTCTATTGCAGAATACACATCCAGTCTCATGCAAGTGAAAATAACTTTCCCTGCACTCATTGTCCGAAGAGATTCCCAACCCAATACAAGCTGTCTGTCCACGAGCGCTGGCACACCATGGAGCGCCCGTTCATCTGTGAGCAGTGTGGGATGCGCTTCTTTCATCCCAGTGGGCTGAAGAGGCACATGGGCTATCACATTGGGAACCGCCCATTCCTGTGTGCCCAGTGTGGAAAGACTTTTGTTTATGAGTTTGACCTGAAGAAACACCAAAGGGACCATGGCCCCAAGCCCAAGATCCCATGCCCTGTCTGCCAGAAGGTGTTTGGCAGCAACGGACTCATCAAGGCCCACATGTTTACGCACACCTCTGTAAAACCTTACAGATGTGACATATGCGACAAGACCTTTAAACAGAGCAGCAGCTTGAGCAGTCACAAACGGCTGCACACGGGTGAACGGCCTTACCACTGCGACATGTGTGGGAAGACATACAAGCTGAATCAGCACCTGAAGGAGCACATAATTATCCAGCACACGGCGGAAGGGCACCCCTGTGACCAGTGTGGAAAGGTCTTCAAGTTACCACGTCTTCTGAAGGCTCATGAGCGGTTGCACTCAGGGGAGCGATCTGAGCAACCAAGGAAATACAGTCACACCAGCCGTCGCAGGAGAAATTCCTCCAAAATGAGTTGATTTTCTGCACATTGGCTGCCTTCCACACACACTGACTGGGATGCTATTTTTAATGTCCTGACAAATTGCCAATAGCTGTAATAATATTCCTCATTTTTTGTTGTAGACTTTAGATTTTGGACCATTTTGGACCATAATTCAGGATATCCTAAATAGACTGAACACTGAAAAATAGTATAATGTCTGGCTTAATTAATGCAGCAACAAACATATCTCCTGTTAGATAACAATTCATGATTGTGTCATTAAAATGTATTTATTTGTTGTTTTTTGTATAGGTTGAAATTCTAATGACATAAGATGTAAATTGACAGCTACTCCCTAATCTCTTTTTGAGAGTAGTCAATGATTGCCGGAAGCCTTTACAAAAAATATGCACAACATTTGATGTTGGATAAAGGCAAATAGTCACAATTGTGTGCCACTACTCATTTGTTTTGCTATTTTATTCACAGCAAGGGAAACCAAATGTATGCTAGAACGGTTCTGTGTGATGACTTTTTATAATACATTTAAAGTGTATTAAGCCACAAAATAAAAATTCATACTCAACCAAATATATACAGAAAAATGATGAAATTTGTGTTTAATCTCAAATGTAATTTCAAGAAAAGAGCAGTAGGATTCAATTGCGGCTCTTATTCCAGGACGATAGGTGGCAGTAATGATCTTATGCTGCCAATCTTATTGTTAATAGTCTGGTCAAAACTGTTCTGGTTTTGGTTCCGTTTACATCTGTCGCCATTTTCACAAATCGTTAGTAAGTTGGTGATAGCTATCTATCATGCTAGTTACCTTTACTGTTATATTTCTGCCTATCGTACATATTTGGTAACATTCCGGTATGGACAAACGAGTCAAGAAGAGGACAGCCTGTACGGGTAGGTTACATTATACGACACTTGCTAACCATGTATTAGCAATCTAACCAATTTTACAATTGTGCACCTGGCTACAGACCCAAGTCACTGCAGTGCAGAGCGCTAGCTATCTAGCGACTATCTTCAATGGATAACTTAGTGTAAACCTAATGTCTATTTCGGCATGCCTTCTCAATTTAAGTTGGTTAGCCATGTTGCTGGAGGTATTTGTTGCTAAAGAACCTAGAGGATGAAGCCACACACCCTAACATGTTGTTCTATCGTCTTGCTATAGCTCCCCCTCTTCCTCTCTCCTCTTTGCGACTATTGGTTTCTCCCCTGCGGCTGATGTATTCATTTGTATGGCATGTGGTGAATCAACGCAATGTGATGCACTATGGGAAGGTCGAGGAGTTTGTAACTGTGGTGACTGAAGCTGTTCCAAAGTTGCTGAGTTACAAACAGAGGGCTCAACTCATCCTGGGCCTGAGAGCAAGGGTGAGTGACATGATATGTGGTTTTGACACATTTGTGTATTAGAAAAATCATATACAATTTTGTCCCATTATTTTAGATGATCTTGGAGCTGTTCCGCAAGGACCCACCCAACCTTCAGGACATCCAACGTCTCCTGGAAAAGATGAACATCTTGGGGGTAAGAATATTTCTCTCTTGTGTGGAAATTCCGCCCCATACCAGTGAACAACTCACACCTGTAACACAGCATACAAAAAGATTTCTGTCAATACCATTCTCGGACGACTACTTAAAAGAGAGTAACATTTGCACATTAGTCTGGTTTGAAAATAGCCTTTAGCTCTGTGGTGTAAAAATCTGAGGGTACTGGATAAGTGTAAACGACATAAGTGTTAACACCTAGTGGGGGTTGTGGGAGCTTTTGGCCATCTGTCTTGCTTTGCTGTCACTCATCTGATTCCTTAGATCTGCAAAGGGCAAACATGGATAGGGTAAGAGATAAAAAGTTGTTTTCAGGTTGGACTTAAGACTTCTACAAACCCTGTCACCCCTACACTTCCTGATTACAGCAGCAAGATGCAGAAGTGGAGGAGTCACAGGCTAACTTTGTGGCGCTGGTCCAAACCCTGCTGAAAAACCCTTACGAGAGGAAGCACTTCTTCCAGGTTCGGCACACTTTCTCCCTTTCCTGTCACACTGTCCACTTTGTCATTTCAAAGACACTGACTTAAACTTATTGTTTCCTTCCCTGTAGGAGGAGTTCCATACACAGTATGGCTCCAAGTATGACACAGCACTGCAGGCCCTTGTGGGAGGCTTGGTCCTCAAACTGGAACGACTGTTATCTGTGCCAGATCTCTCCCAGGTAATGAACTGTTACACAACAAGTCTATGACTAACAATTCACCAATCATATCTAATGTTGACATTGTTAGACAACTTTATACGTGCCAACACATTTCATGTTGTTGTTTATCCTGCGCACTCTAAGAAACCCCCTGGATGCTGATCTTAGCTTCTACCTCTTCTTCTCAGATAGCGTCCATTATCAGTGCTGCCCCCTCTGACCTGGAGGAGTGTGGACAGTCTGTGTCTGACCCTGAGCACCTGAAGATCCTCCTCCAGCACCAGAACCTGCTAAATAAGAATCAGTTTGGTAGGCTTACTTTACTTTAAGTAGAATTATCAACAGCTGAACAAAGTACAATGTAGTTTTCCCCAAACTCTCATGGATCACTTTGAACTAGCTGTATTTACAGGAATGTGAAATAGTTTTTCAATGGTATTAATGTCAACATGCTCATTCCTAGGCTTTCACAATCAACCAATCAGAATGTAATTTTTCTATATTTGTCCCTTTCTCTCAGTACCTGTCACGACTTCGGTGGGTGACTGTGTGCTGTCCTCGCTGTCCTTCCGCCTCGCTTGTGGAATGCCATCAATGGAGCCAGATTTTGACGAGCCATCAGAATCATTAGAAGCCGCTCTAAGCGTCATGAACCCTGCCCCCTTCAGTAACTTGGAGGA
This sequence comes from Oncorhynchus tshawytscha, assembly GCF_018296145.1. Lineage (NCBI taxonomy): Eukaryota > Metazoa > Chordata > Actinopteri > Salmoniformes > Salmonidae > Oncorhynchus > Oncorhynchus tshawytscha. The sequence goes on along the minus strand of NC_056443.1, from coordinate 5,233,938 downwards.
TCTGGGAATGATGTCAGATGACTCTGACCATGCTGGAGAAGATGAGGATGTACTGCCAGAGAGTGCCGTGGTCTGCTCTAGTCCTCAAGGTGTTAGCGGACTGGTAGGAGGGGCACCATCAAAAGGGGCACCAACAGTAAGGAGTATGCTGCAAACGATGAGACAGCAACAGCTTGTATCACTGATGAATACTTCCATCACTGAAGCCTCTCCTTCACAGATAGTCATCCCTGCCACGGATAACCAGCCGGTCGAGCTGACGAGTGTCGACCAGTGGGTCCCCCATATTGCCAGTTACACTTTATCGCTCCAGTCCTTGCCACCCCTTCCACAAAACGATCATTTGGACAAGGAGATGGAGTCGGCTGACACAGGGCTCGGGAGCAGTGTGGTGATCGGGGGTCAGGAAACAGAGGTCGATCTCTTTGAGAGTTCCATTATCCAAAGGAAGAGGGTGCAAAAGCCACTACGAGTAGCGTGCTCGAAAAAGAGAGAACCTGCAACCAACTCCTGCCAAGAGTGTGGGAAGTGTTTTCTGTCTCGGGGACGGCTGGAGGATCACCTCCGCATACACACCGGAGAGAAACCTTTCAAGTGCACCGATTGTAGCAGGTTCTTCAGGACGTCGGCACTCCTGACCAACCATATGAAAATTCACTCTGATGTGCGGCCCTTTAGCTGCGACGAGTGCGGCAAATGCTTTCGGAGAAAGGTTGGCCTTCAGAATCACCATCGCGTCCACACGGATGCTAGACCATACAAATGCACCATATGTGGAAAGGGCTTCACGCAGGTACAGTACTGCAAACGACACATGGATTGTCATACAAGTGAGAATACCTATTTCTGCACTCATTGTCCGAAGAGCTTCCCAACCCAATTCCAGCTGTCCTCCCACCAGCGCTGGCACACCACGGACCGCCCGTACGCCTGTGAGCAGTGTGGGTTGCGCTTCTTTATGCCAAGCTTGTTAAAGAGACACATGGGCTATCACATCGGGAACCGCCAGTTCCTGTGTGCCCAGTGCGGAAGGACCTTTGTCTATGAGTTTGACCTAAAGAGACACCAAAAAGACCATGACCCCAGTCCCAAACTCCCCTGCCCTGTCTGCCAGAAGATGTTTGGCAACAACAGCCTACTCCAGGCCCACGTACGCAGGCACTCTTCAGAGAAACCTTACAGATGTGACATATGCGACAAGACCTTTAAAGACAGCGGGGGCCTCCGCATACACAAGCGTGGGCTGCACTCAAACGAACGCCCTTACAGCTGCGACGAGTGTGGGAAGACCTACAAACTACACACGCACCTGAGGGAGCACAAGTTTAAACACACAGGGGAGGGCCACAGCTGTGGCCAGTGTGGAAAAGCCTTCAGGTACCTGCGTCTCCTGAAGTTGCACGAGCGGTCGCACTCCGAGCCATCTGAGCTCACGCTGCGAAACAGTTACACCAGCCGTCGCAGGAGACATTCCTCCAAAAGGAGTTGATTTTCTCACATGTTCACACCTTTCACTGTGGCTACAGTAATATACAACAGTATTCAACTGTGTCACAATGTCGTTAGCTGTACGGTCGTTATGTATGGCAGCCCAGGGTTCCTCTGTGTTGTCTTAGGAATGCTGCATTATCCCACCATTCCCCATTCTGTCATATCTCTGTGGTGCAGAGGGGCGACATGATGGGGGATGGTGAGATAATTTACTTGAACGGAGAAGAGGGTCTCTGCTGTTCAGGACTGCTGCTCACTGAGTTTAGCTTCCTCCCTCTATGATCCTCCCTTCCTCTGATCAGACATACTGGGACTATACAAACCCTTATTACATGATACACAGCATATCAAGTACAGGGTCTAAAATCGTTTCAAGTCATGGAATGTCATACATGGTCTATTTTGGGAGGTAGCAGCATTGCAGTCCTAACAGCCATGCATACAGGCCGGTTGTGTGTCTGAAGGCTCCCAGAAAATCTGTGGACCGGCAATTCATAAAGTGAATCTGTGGAACTATGTTCAGTGAGGTGTGTTAGGTAAACCAGTGAAACATCCTCCACTGTCAGGTACAGTATGCTCTCAAGAGAACATGGTTTTAATCTGTCGACTTGGATCAGGATTGGGGATCAATTACTTTTTAATTCAGGATCTTCCTATTTGAAAATAATTTCAGTTACTCCAACCCTGATTTGGGTAGTGATTCAGTATTTAACAGTCACATGTACAGGGTTGCAGGTGTAGTTGCGGATACAGTGAAAATCTTAGGGTCCAAACTTCAACAGAGTGTAGTTCTTCAATTTGTGCTTCTTGTTCTATCGCAATGTTCTTGTCTAATTAAAAAGGTTAAAGGCTACATTAATTTGTGTTGTTTATTTTGGACTTAAACGGTCTCTGAAGAAGTATTTTCCTGTTCTGCAACATGTATTTCCCGTAGCTGCCTTTTTAAACCTTACATTTTTCCCCAGATGCAGCATTACCCTTCTTGGAGGCACATCAGTAAATTGTGAACATAGGTGTTATGGCCATGCTGGAGTTGTCATTGATATTTTTTTTTAATGAATCATGGCATTTTATCAGGTGAATGTCAGTTTGCCTCATCAGTCTTTTGATATCAACATTGTGTGGTAAGCAATACACTAAGTTAATATTGTTTTTATAATAATAGCTAACAAGATTGCAACAGATGTCTAGTTTTTCTGTGTGAAATGTTGGATCACTCCAAATTATGATCTACTGACATCTGTTTTTGAATGTGTTTCACACATTTCTCTGGCAAACAAAAGTCAACAAAACTACACTTGCAGTCAACAAAACTACTAAGAACCTGTGCACACACAAATGTATTATTCTGGAAAGTGTAAGCATCTACCTGTGAGGGAAATCTAATAGGCTAGCTCATACATTCTTTAGTTGTGCATGGCGAAAAAGAGCTACAGTACCCTACTGTTCTGCAATGCAGGTCTGACTGAATTCCAGCCGTCTGTGAAAATTTAACAGATTACATTTTGATCTTGTTGAATGTTGTTCTCCAACTCACAATCCCACACTCCATCTTTTTGTTTAATCTTATGTCATTCCTCATGCCTTGTCCTAAGAGGAAGAGCAGTGAGTCTGATAGCCATTTATTTTGAAATCATAAAAAGTATGAATTAGTAATAAATAAACACTTACACATGACTTAAATGGTTATAACTATGAATGCAATCACATGCATTCCTCATACGAACAAAAGGTCAGGATTCAATTAAATCAACAGTAGGCTTAAGCCATGTTCGCCAACAAACGCACAGCCTTTCTTTGCTTTTGTTTAGGCTGTGTCAGAGTTGAAAGAGCGGTCATCGGTGAGTGGCTGCTCTTGTGGTCATTGTCAGTAAACCACACCTGCGCTTATCCCACCAACGTTAGACTTTCTCAACAAGAAAGTGAAGGCTATATAAAAAATTAAACTTATTTTTTATGATAGGGATTTATATCAACTTAATCAAGGTGTATATTGTGCCCAACATCACACATTCCAGTGATTAAAGCCTGGTTTAGAGCTGTAACCTATTGTAAACTTGTTTTTGTCTTCATTTGATTGTTTACTCTTACGGCTGACAAAATGGAAGTCCTCAAGACCAGGTTGAACTTCATTCCACAAAGGCACCTCAAACATGTACCAGACCATGTCCCAGTTCTAAAAAAAAAAACATATCAGTCTTGAAAATACAGTATTGATTAAAAAGTACATCTGAAACAGAATGGGAAAAATATGTTTCATATCGATCTCAGAGCTCCATTCTATAATAGTCTCAGAGTCTGGTGATCGACCACAGTTTGAACAGACAACTGTGTTTGATGTGGAGTTGTCATATCGAGCTGTGACAGTGTGACTAAGAAAGAAAAGCTCAGACAGAACTGGGTCAATCAGAACCCACAATGGAGGGAGAGGACCCTAGATTGTTCAGAGCCACACAGAACATGAAGTGGTTCTCTGGCAGCTATACATATGATCAACAATAGTACAGTTGGTGAGTACCCTTTGTCTTTGTGTGGATGATCTTGTATGCAGAATTTACAATGATTGCATATTTAATATCGAAATGGGTTTAAGCATGTGGGTAGTCAGCAATTATATGCTCACTGAAAACAATTTTTGGTGATGTAAGATCAAAAAGGGAAACAAACTTGATGAGCAACACTTTTTTTGTTGTTGCAAAATACAACCTTCTTGTGCTCAAAGTGTATTCAGTTCATTCCTGAAATATCTGATATGCAGTTTAGTTACTTTTCATATTACATGTACTTTTGTTTTTAAGCATCTTTGAGATTGTGTATAATTAAAGGCACTATATAAAATATTATTATTATTTTACTCACAAAACTATGTTTACTGAGTGAAACAAAAATGTAACTGTTGTTCAGCAGTTATCAAGTTCTTTTGGGATTTTCATATAACCTGAAATCCGGATTTGGGGTTGTGGAGTTATAGTGCATCTGAATAAATTTGCCTTACCTGTTTGTTACAACTGTGGTATTTACATCAGTCAACATGGTTTTATTCTATGATTTTCAAATTTGCCAAGCCCATACCTCACAAAGAGGACGTGTCCTTAAGATGTTATGTGACAAGCACTGACCTATCAGGACTTAAGGTCCACTTGACCAGAGATAGGGATGTGATGACAGATCGGGTCAGAGTCATTGGGCCTCTACCCAATGTTGCCGGATCATTCCTGCTGAGACTGAGTGTTGAGATCCCCACTGGCCTCACGAAAACATAGCGTTACCGCTGTAAATTACAAACGAGCACAAGCAACACCGCTGCTTTGTGGGGTGAGACATTTTCAGATAGATAGCTAAATGAATTTATGCATGTGGTTTGGATGAAAAAAAGTATTCATACTCCTTTGGAATTCTTCACATTTTATTCTGTGACAAAGTGGGATTAAAATGGATTTAATTGCAATTGTCAACAATCTACACAAATACTGAATGTCAACGTGGAAGAGCATTTTAATAAAAATATAAAATATTAAAGAAATGAAATAACTAAAATATAGTTTTTGCATAAGTATTCAGCTTCCTGAGTCAACACATGTTAGAATCACCGTTGGCAACGGTTACAGCTGCCAAAAGTTTATAAAAGCACCTGGATTGTCAAATAATTTGCCCATTATTCTTTTCATAATTCTTCAAGCTCTGTTAAGATGGTTGGGATGATGGCTAGACAGCTATTTTCAAGACTTGCCATAGATTTTCAAGCAGATTTCAATCAAAACTGACTTGGCCACGAAGGAACATTTACTGTCTTTTTGGTAAGCAAATACAGTGTATATATCATCACCATGCTTGAAAATACCATCACCGTGCTTGAAAATACCATCACCGTGCTTGAAAATACCATCACCATGCTTGAAATTAAGGAGGCAGTTACTCAGTGATATATTGTTGGATTTTCCCCAAACACAAGGCTTTGATTTTAGGCCAAAAAGTGTATTCCTTTGCCATGTTTTTTTGCAGTATTACTTTAGTACCCTGTTGCATAAAATATGAATGTTTTGGAATATTTTTACTCTGTATTTTATTCTTCTTTTCACTCACCTGGGTCATTATTGTAGTCACTACAATGTTGTTGATCCATCCTCAGTTGTATCCCATCACAGACATGAAACTCTGTTTTATAATCACCAATGGCCTCATGGGAACATCCCTGAGCAGTTTCCTTTCTGTCCTGCAGCTCAGTTCAGAAAGATGACTGTACCTTTGATGTTTCTGGGTGATTTAATACATCATCAACAGCATAATTATGAACCTGACCATGCTTAAAGAGATATTCAATGTCTGATTTGATATTGTTACCCATCTACAATCAATGCCCTTTATGAGGCTTTCAAAAAGCTCCCTAGTCTTTGAAGTTGAATTTGTACTTGAAATTCAACGCTTGACTGAGGGACCTTACAGATATTGTATGCATGGGAGACAGAGGAAGGGTAAGACATTTTTTTTTTAAACTGTCCATTTTTATTTTTTCATACAGTGATTCCATTTAACCTATGTGATTTGTTAAGCCAAATATTACTCCTGAACTAATTTAGGCCTGCCAGAACAAAGGGGCTTCATACATATGCAACGACTGTATTTTAGTTATCAAACTTGTATTGATCTTTAATGTTTAGAATGTGGCATTACAGAGTATTTTGAGTAGATTGTTGACAAAAAACGACAATGAAATATATTTTAATCCCACTTTGTAACAATAAAATGTGAAGAAATCCAAGGGGTATGAATACTTTTGGAAGATATTGAAGATGTTTGACTGATTAAATTCTTGATTGCTGTTTCTCATAGAGTAGCTCTTTTTACAGATGGCTTCACAGTTGATGAAAAGGACACTCATCAACAAATACATTGTGGCAGAGCCCATCAAAATATTCAACATTGATGATCCCCCTTGTTATTTTGGGGAGTTTAGTTACATTCATTATAGTCATCAAATGTTATGGTAAGATTTAAAATAAGTTTTTAACTCAATCAAAACTTCTATAGATAATTTGTTCTTGAGTCTATTTTGAGCAAGCATTGTTTTATTTTATTTTAATGTAAATCACCAGAGGTTTGAACTCACTCAAAAACAAATCAGAGCAAAGCAATCCTAGCTAAAATAAATCACAACTTAAATCAAAATGCTTTATTGTGGAGTTGTTACCATGAAAATAGCTATACCGTACCTATCTAAAACGATAACCACTGACTTCCATCTGCCTTTTCTTACAGACCAGAAAATGCCCAAACATGCAGTTATGGACCCCAAAGTAAAAGGCTGGTTTCTTCAAGTCATTAAGGAAACAATGCATCCTGTTATGAGGATCATTCTTTGAACCATGGCATTTGGTACAGACTTTCCAGAGGCCTACAGAAACATCCATGAGGAGTGGGTGGAGGCGCAGACAAGGACATCGGATGTTGAGTATGACATGGAGTACTATGTCCCATCTGGGAAATATGCAAAGTTAAAGATTGTAGTGTAGATAACACAAACTGTTGAGCCATCGTTTTTACTGACGTGGGTTAAAGGGATAATTCAAGAGTTTGGCAACTAAACCCTTTTAAAAGTTAAAAGTTGAAGGTAGCGTGCGTCCTGCTCCCTGTAGACTTTCAGTAATTGTGCTAATGCTAGTTAGCAATGGCTCCAGAAACTAATGTACTTTTAACGTCCTTCAAACTGCACACAGACGTTGTATCCATGAGTTCCTCTGACTCTGGGTAAGTAGAAAAAAGGGCTTAAATGCAACAATCCCAAACTATCCCTTTAAAAGTCATGCAAGTCTTTGAGCTACAATACAGACACGATCGGTTGCTCATGCCAGAACCAACAGGTGGACTGTCTTGATATTTGTTTTGCTTCCATGGGGTCCTTAGTTATCTGGTGGCAGAGTTGCAAAGAAAAAGCCATATCTCAGACTGGTCAATAACAACAACAAAAAAGATTAAGATGGGCGAAAGAACACAAACACTGGACAGAGGAACTCTGCCTAGAAGGCCAGCATCCCGGAGTCGCCTCTTCACTGTTGACGTTGAGACTGGTGTTTTGCGGGTACTATTTAATGAAGCTGCCAGTTGAGGACTTGAGGCATCTATTTCTCAAACTAGACACTCTAATGTACTTGTCCTCTTGTTCAGTTGTTCACCGGGGCCTCCCACTCCTCTTTCTATTCTGGTTAGGGACAGTTTGTGCTGTTCTGTGAAGGGAGTAGTACACGGCGTTGTACGAGATCTTCAGTTTCTTGGCAATTTCAAGCATGGAATAGCCTTCGTTTCTCAGAAACAAGAATAGACTGACGAGTTTCAGAAGAAAGGTCTTTGTTTCTGGCCATTTTGAGCCTGTAATCGAATCCCACAAATGCTGATGCTCCAGATACTCAACTAGTCTAAAGAAGGCCAGTTTTATTGCTTCTTTAATCAGAATCATAGTTTTCAGCTGTGCTAGCATAATTGCAAAAGGGTTTTCTAATGATCAATTAGCCTTTTAAAATTATAAACTTGGATTAACTAACACAACGTGCCTTTGGAACACAGAAGTGATGGTTGCTAATAATGGGCCTCTGTACGCCCATGTAGATATTCCCCCCAAAAATCAGCCGTTTCCCACTACAATTGTCATTTACAACTTTAACAATGTCTACACTGTATTTCTGATCTATTTGATGTTATTTTAATGGACAAAAAAATATGCTTTTCTTTAAAAAACATGGACATTTCTAAGTGACCCCAAACTTTTGAACGGTAGTATGCATTGCTGTTTTTAGGGTTAATCTCATTTGCCTTTCTCATTCTCACAAAATGCCCTCTAAAATGTTCTCTTCTATGGGATGCATAAAATTTTCCTATTTGAAAAAATTATTCATTTTCAGGCAATTGCTGATTTGTGCATGTGCATGTTGAGCTTCATTTATTTGTATTGCTCTAGTTACAGGAGGGCATGCAAGGTTTGTGGCAATTGAGTTTCAATTTGGACTATGGAAGAGTGGTCATCACAGACAGAAAGTGTGTCTATGACTGGAATGTACTGCTGCGGTCTCCTATACGTACGCGTCAAGTTTCAACATTGTGCAGACATTGTATTAGCCTACTGTAATGTTTATTCTTTCAGTGTGTCTGTCCTTAGTTCCCCATAACCCATTTGATGACAGTGCAAAGAGAGCAGTCCAATTCATTGTGGGAGAAATCAGGTCAGAACTCCACAGAGACCAGGGGAAATTAGCTGCTTCCAAAACTGAGTTGATGAAAGGCAGTCGTGCGTCCCAGACAGAGGCATGTGAAGGGAGTCCGTATTATCCAACGTCCTGCATCAATGCTTCGTTGAGATACATTATTATACATCTCCCTTTGCCTGGCCACTAGATTATGTCTTAAGCACTTTTTAAATACTCTATTTTCATAGAATTAGGAGGTAGCCCTTTACCAACTAGGTAGCCCCCCCCACACACACACACATACATACATATAAACACACACTGCTGCCTAGTAGCAGTGAGAAAAGCCCAGAAAGAAAACCTGAAGGAATAATGTTGCATAAGGAAATTACTCTTAGTCATTGAACAGAGATGTTAATGTGTGTAATGAAAAACAGCCACAACATCTATTTATTTGGGATGTTGACGCACATACCTTGTTGATCTGATACAGGGCATCCTGTCAAATCTGAGCAATCCAGATGAGGCACACTAAACGTTGACGTACAAGTCAAAATAAACAAAGAGAAAGACAACTTGCTTGGGTTATGGAACAGTGTAAATCTTTTTGAACCATGTTCGTATCAGTGTCTATCTTTCAAATGCACTGATAACGTCAAGTCTCAAACTATAAAATGGTTCACCTCATCCACTGCTCTAAAGCTCTGCTCAACAGCATCCTCAGGTGGAATATAAAGGCAATTAAGCAGCGACGTCAACGTTCAGACTGACAATTGACAAAGAGGAAAATGATCAACCAATTAGCACATTCAACCTTTGACATTCTAAAATCACACTTTTATAATGAGAGAAAAACACCTCTAAATCGCAAACACAGTGCAGTTACACAAAGTGATGTGTTCCCAAGCAGCTGAATTTGGCCTGAAGGTCAATGTCGTGTCTTTGGCATCATTAAAAGTGAAGACTATTATTTTATCAAATCAATTCTCTGTAATTATTATTACGTGATTAAACTAATAATGTAAATGCAATTAACTAGGAAGTTGGGGCACCAAGGACAATCTTCAGATTACAAAGTTATAAGTTTCCAAATATAACTCTTCAGATATTTTAATATCTGATCAATTAGTCTTCCTATGAATTAATTATTTACCTCACGTCAGTCTCATTCCAAACATCGTAAATTGTTGGTTATCTACACGAACCCAGCCTTTACTATGAATCATCCATACACCAATTGGCTTAATCATTTATTTATTAATTAACTAAATAAGCAAACAGTAGGTATGGTTACAAGGAAATGAAAGTGGAGGTTCCCTATTGGGCTAAGCTGATATGACGGCTTGATGGACAAAGGGAAGTGGGTGTGGACTGAGAACAGGCGGGAAAGACAAAAGGAATCACAACACAGTTGATAATTATATTAATTGAAATGATAATCCTTTGCACATGAATTCTCAGGAATTCAGGAATAATTGCAATCAATACATATTTACGCCCAGTGTGTCATCGTGACCTCTGTTAGAATTGTCAGTTTGTCTGTTGGAGAGTTCACCTGAGTCACTCTCTCTGCTTCCCTAAAGATCAAAGTCTTTCGTGGTTAGAATGTATACTTCATAGTACCATTCAGAAATGTTCTCATAGAATAGATGTTTTAGCGGTGGTTGGTATTCACAATCCCAGGTTTATATAATTTCTACCTGCAGACTAGTAATTAGTATATTAGATTTGCTCTTATTCTTTAGGGATTGATAGTCTCAGAGTTGAACCATTTCCAGCCATGTAGCCAATGCTCCACGTGGTATGGTTAGGAATTCAATAACTATTCGCAATCACAGCTCACGCTGTGGGTTTGCTTGGTATAAACTCAAACCTGTGCCCCCTCAGTGTCCACCGAGGTACACGTGGTCTGAAGAGGATTTCCTCAGGAGGGGGTTTTATTCGTAACAATAGAAAAGGTGGTTCTATGACGCCAGAATATGTCTGTGCTCACGGGGGCAGGCCAATGACTTAGTTAAAATTTGAAGGGAATACAATTCTCTCACATTAAAGGTTTAACATCAACATACATTATTTCACAAATAGTTTCATCTTTACTCATTAATTTTATACAAGAATTATATGCAAACCTCATAATTGAGAGATATATTCAGAGATATAGTTATGTGTTTCCTGTCCTCTCTGAGGTCACCAAATGAAACACACTCGTCATACCCGTCCCTTAAGTGTCCACGGAACATTCCCACCTTCTCACAAGTGGACATTTTGTTTCAAATTTCCATTTAGGAGTTCATCATGTGAAATCCTTTGTTCTCTCTGTGTCTCTCTCTCTGCATGGTCAGGGGGAGAGAGTCTCCGCCAGGAATTTACGACCTGAGATAACAGAACCTGGGTGTTGGACAGAGTGGGAAGCTATGGTCTATACCCAGAAATGGCCACATCATGACATCAGTGCTGACTACAAAGAGCCACATGACTCAGTGGTGCCGAGGAGCTTTGGGCCTGGGGTCTGATGGGAATGGGCCTGCTGTTCACATGGGATAGAGGAAGTGGGGAGCCTCTTTGACATCAAGCATCCGACCGTCCGACCTGCAGTGTATTGGTTGAGTCTGTGGTTGTTTGCTTTCCCATGATTTATCGTGGCATTGTAGTTGACAGAGCATCATGTCAATGGAAATAAACAGTCAGAGTGGTTTTATAGGATTTGTTCATCTGTGTTTTCTGCTACTGACACCAGAAGCATTTATTGTGTGAAGACTCACAGCCTGCGTTTACACAGGCAGCCCAATAAATAAATACAAACCCCAATAATTGATCTTTTGACCAAACACATCAGCTCTGAAAAAAATATCTGATATGATTGGTCAAATTACCAATTAGTGGAAAAAGATACCAGAAATGGGCTGCCCGTGTAAACGCAGTGACTTTGGCCCTGGGCACTTTGTTTACCACATGCATTATGCATTAGAATGCATTAGAACAGAGCACATGACGAGGCAGAATGGAAGGTTACAATACACAGAGCAGTGGAACAGCCTATATGAATGACAACTCTGTCTGTCTGGAACCAGAGAGAAGAGAGGAAAGTAGAGTCTGCGTCTGGTCATACTCTTACCCTTAAAGGAGGGAAGCGGTCAGGCCATACCCGGGGCAGGAGAGGGCTGAAGATAAATAGCATCTTGGGAATCTGTATACAGTGGCATGAGTCATGCAGGGAGAGTGGTGTTTACAATGCCGGGCGTGGGTGAACAGGCACCTGGCTTCTTTTATTGTCAGGGAGAAGTCCCACTTCCCCGCTCCAATGACCCAGTGCAGTGTGGATGTGTAGTGATGGTCTCTGATGTTCCCCTCACTTCTCCTAGACTGACCTGCACTTCGGGTCCTCTTCAACCTGGCTTTGGTTACACTACTGAAAGTTTTACACAAGATGAATAAATTACATTTGCCATTCCAATGTGTTAATATATTTTAAATATATGTGGTGAAAAACATGCAAACTAAAAATGCATTTCAAACCATATTTGTTTGTGTTTGCTTAGATAAATACATTTTCAACACATTTCGATGGGTACATTTCCTGTAGGGTTGGCATAGCTGTGCCGGGCATGCCAGCCAATGCCCTCACCAGTCTCCAGTCTAATCATAGCACCACCACCGCCTTCCCATTCAGGCACACAGGGAAAGGGGGCCCATATGCAGACATTTTGAAACAGTGTTTTTTTTCTTCTCTGAGTTGGGATACGGTCCACTTTTAAATCCAGGGGCCTGCTATTCTCATGCAGTGGGTTGGAGTTGGATGAGAGGAATGAAAAGAGGCCCTCTGTGTTTTAGAGTGACAGTTAAAGTGAATGAGGACGTACTGTATGTGTTTGACTTCTGGGTTATTATGTGATGGACTCAGCTTCACAGTCAACACTGTATGTGGTGTGTGAGATGTCTTAAGCGGGTAGGTCTGATTCAGAAGCCCTGCTCACTGCGGCTCACTGTGCTCTTTCCATCAGGGCTGCAGCCATGGTTCATGCGTGACAAACCCATAGAGTAATCAGCCTACAGATAACTCGGAGGGATGTTCCTTCGCCATGTGAGCGTGCCAATGTCTACACCCCAGTGTCAGACAGAGGAAATGCTGTGTGAGGAGAGGACCCAGGCTGGACATCAAGCAGGACAGATAGACCTGTGTGGTCATGTTGAGGGTTTCTGGGGCCCCCCTTGCTGTCTGCATAGGAAACACGTTAGGGCCACAGAATCATCCTCGATTTCCTGCTTCACTCAGCGACCCGCTAAAGCACACAATCCCTTTGTGTTCACAACTGTCAAGTTCTCCTTACATTGTCCAGGCCACTCCGTGATCTCAAGTTCAACGCTCTCAGATTACTGCTTTGGGTATGGTATTTCAAGCACAGCATTTGTAGGGTACCGGGGGCCTGCACAATCACCTCAGCATTGCTTCATAACAGGTTAAAGAATGGCATTTTTCATACGTAAAGAGTGTTGGAGTTGGTTAACTAAAACCTGCATTGCTAAAATAGTTAGCTGAGTCTCTACTGTACTGTGCAGGACTCTGGGAGAGAAGAGTCTGTAGCCAGTCACCCAGTAAAGCCAGGGAACAGGCATTAAATAAAGACAATACCATATATGGGCATTCCCTCTCCACAGCCTTATGGAAACACATCACCTGGAGGCGCGACCCCGTGACCTTATCTTGTCACAGCACCACGAGTATGAGACAATGGCTCGCAGATTTACAGCAAAGGAGCGGGCTTTTCGGGTCGATGTTATACTCTCATTTGACCATAATAGGTTGAGGCGAGGTAGAAAAAGTGTTACTGGCAATTGAAGTTTCCCTGAGCAGAGGGAGAGAGAGGGCTGCCAAGCCCTGGGGGTGGGTGGTGAGGGGGCGAGAGGGATGCTTTGGAGTTTTGTGAGGAATACAGTAGTGTGGTTGCCATGGAGACAGGGAATCACTCTTCAGGGCCTGCTTATGAAGAAGAAAAGCGACGTCGCAGCGAGGGCAGTGAATACAGCGCCTGCCTGCCTGCCTGCCTGTCTGCCAAGGGAAATAACAATTAGAGCCACAGGTCTTACCTTTCCCTACATCCTGCTCTTTAAAGAAGTCACATGCATCAATTTTCCCAGTTTCATCATAATGACTTGATCCACTGCGTAAGGACAGGCCATCCAAAGTTAGGCTGTGATTAGTCAGACAAAAGAGGAAAATTACAGTTGATGTATCAGCAACATGACCAGGCCACCCTGACATATTATTTTGTTGCTCCAATCGTTCGGTCTGGACAACTTGTTCTGTGAGAAGATCCCTTCGAAATGAGGATGTCCGTGACAGAGAGTTCAGATGTAAAGCTTGTGGATGTTGTCATTTTTCGATGGTGGTGACATTTGTTTGTGACTCAAACGGTTCGGGTTTTGCACATGATTTCGTGATGGGTTTCTTGTCTGGATTCTCTCATGTATAGATAAAGACCGCTTTCACAAACCCACGTTATGGAATAGGCTCAAACTCCATATCGGTGGAAAGAAGGGATTGAGCTGCAGCCACAACGAGAGTAAGTCTTTAGCATAAACACACGGGGAGCAATTCAATATTCAAAATGACATCACCGTGTGACGCACAGGTCTGTCAATGTTACATAATAGTAGTCTACTTATAGGCTACTGTATGCATCCACATTTTTTAAGTGGAATCATATTGCTACATAATCTAAACACTTGTCCTGCTTGTCCATAGAAACATTGCTTGAGCTTCTCAGTGTCAGTTGTGTACATGCTGATAGGCTATCACATGTTACACAACATCCCAGGGACTAACACATCTCTGAGTGACAGTTATTTACAGTATGTTTGGCCGCCTCCAGCCTCTTTCTTAGATGCACCAGCCCCAGGGGTGCATAGCGTTGGGCTGTTGAAGGGGAGATTTCCTCAGCCTTTACCACAGCGTAAAGGTACCCTGGAGGGCCACCAAAATGGCCGCCACTCCATCTCCACCTCTTACTGTTGTGCCATGGCAGCGGTAAATATTGATGTCTGCTGCTGCGTGTGACAGCTCAGGCCGGTAAAATGTGTCCTGGTATTAAACCCTCGTTTGGACTTGAGCCTCTTCCATTAATTTGGCTATTTTAGCAGGCATCGGCTGCATAGTGGCGGGCCTTGCAGGCAGCTGTCCTCTAGCCCACTGGGGTGGGAGGCATTGTCCCCTGGCCTGTACACAGGACCTGATGCTCATCATTAGACACAGCATTAGGTTCCAGGAAGAGACAGAGACTCACACACACTGCTTTCACACACTGCTTTTTCAGCAGAGAGAGAGAGTGTGTATGTGTGCATATGCGTGGTTAATGTCACCACTGTCGTTCATTGCCTGTGAATCGGATGGGCTTTTTAGCTTTCTAATTTGGGGAAATTGCATCCAAGACCACAATCTTAGAGGATGTCATGGTTATTTAACAGAGTAATGTTTAACTGCCATTTGTCAACATCTAGATGTTTGAGAAAAGGCACGTAGGGGAGAGTGGGGTAAGTTGAGCCAAATAGCCAAGTTGAGACACACTTGTTTCTAGGAAACCATACACAAAATGAATAATTTGACCAAATATTTAGGAAGTCATCATTCCATGGAGTCTGTGAAGGAAGGAACCACAAGGAAAAAGTGGCAAGGAAGTTAGGTCCAAAAAATGTTCATGATGCTTGTATTTAAAATGTTCATGATGCTTGTATTTAAAATGTTCATGATGCTTGTATTTAAAATGTTCATGATGCTTGTATTTAAAATGTTCATGATGCTTTTATTTAAAATGTTCATGATGCTTGTATTTAAATGTTTCATGATGCTTGTATTGAAACCAAAGTAGATACTTTGAAGATTGTTCTATACATCAGTTGAAGTCTCTATATGCTTCAATATGAGGTCCTAAACCTAGCATGAAAGTACATCCTTGTAGCTCTGTGGGCTAATATAGTCAAAATGTTTGCCTTGGGGTAAGTTGAGACAATGGCCACCATACCCCATACAAATTATTATTATTATTATTATTTTAAATTTCACCTTTATTTAACCAGGTAGGCCAGATGAGAACAAGTTCTGATTTACAACTGCGACCTGGACAAGATAAAGCAAAGCAGTGCGACACAAACAACAACACAGAGTTACACATGGGATAAACAAACATACAGTCAATAATACAGTAGGAAAAGTCTATATACAGAGTGTGCAAATGAGGTAGGATAAGGGAGGTAAGGCAATAAATAGGCCATAGTGGCGAAATAATTACAGTATAGCAATTAAACACTGGAGTGATAGATGTGCAGAAGATGAGTGTGGAAGTAGAGATACTGGGGTGCAAAGGAGCAAAATAAAATAAATAAATAACAGTCTGGGGATGAGGTAGTTGGATGGGCTATTTACAGATGGGCTATGTACAGGTGCAGTGATCTGTGAGCTGCTCTGACAGCTGGTGCTTAAAGTTAGTGAGGGAGATATGAGTCTCCAGCTGCAGTGATTTTTGCAGTTATAATACCAGTTTGTCAGTTTAATGCATAATATGCATAATATTTTGCAATGTGTCATGCATATGAACTCAAGATAGTACATTTTCATTGTTGAGCAAATTGAAATGTTTTCTTCCCAGGCGTAATGCAAGGCATTATCACTGGAATATGAGATAACAACAGGGTCTGTAATATTGAGTTAAAAGCTAGCGAGATGTAACGGCCATGGCATTAAGGTGATATCCAATGTGTTCTGTTCACATAAACTACATTTCTTTATCCCACTTACTCGTAAAGCGTCATTATGTATTTTAGAGTGGGTTATTGTTTATAGAGTGGCTGGATCATTCAAAGGTTCTGTCTAAAGCATACTTGAAACATTGAGAACATTTAGTTGACCTGGCAATAGAGCAAAGCATGATGGGAAAGTAACTAAACTTGCCAACACAGTAGTCATTCCCTCACTGTCTCTCTGTCACATTCTCTCTCTCTCTCTCTCTCTCTCTCTCTCTCTCTCTCTGTCAAACATTCACACATACACTTCTCCCACACTCTCTCTCTCCCTCGCTCTCTCTCTCCCTCCCACTCCTTTGTACTCCTTTTGTGGTTCTGGTACGGGTTCATGCAAGAGGCAGAGTGTGGATGGTGAGTGGGGGCCATGCAGGGTCTGGCTGACATCAGCAGCGCTCGGTTCAGGGCAGGGAGGGCCACCACAGCACAGTCCCTCTCCAGTCCGTCGCTTTCTATCTGATGGGCTCTGTGACAGTGGCTGCAGCCTGGACAACATCTGCTGGGCCTGGGAGGAAATACAATGATGAATACTGCTGCCAGAACCATGGAGGTTCTTTCCCCCACCACCACCACACTATGAACATGGCCTTGCTGATGAACACCAGTTTGCCAGACTGAATCATACAGTGATAGCGGTAGTGTTATTGCTCTACCTCAGTTATATAATGGACCACCATTATAAATCAATTATTGAATAAGATGCGTTTTGATTGAATAGATGCATGGAAATACATTTTGGTCTATGTTAATTTATTTGGGGTCTTTGAGTGTTTCTGTTATTGTATGCCATTTTCTGTCCTCACCATAGCTAATCAATGACATCATCAATGATATAGTTCCCAAACCAAAAAGAACTCCAGCAGGACTGAGGCCCTTTAGGACTGGGGTTGTACACCCCTGACATAAGCAGCCTGACGGAGTGCCTCTGTGTGACCATACAGCATGTCTTTGTATCGTCACTGTGTGTGTCTGTGTCTCAGTACTGTCCGTGTCTGTGCTCCTGGCTCCCCAGGAGAAGAGAGGACGGGGCTGGGAAACTGTGTGCTGCTGCAGCTGGGAAAGTGGGCCAGCACAGCGCTCACAAGGCCTCCACAGGAGCACTCCTTAAAAGGCCAGGATGAATGATGTCGTCGTGGACTCTCTTCTTTTCATTTTTTTTCTTTCCTTCTTAAAGAGGAGAGAAGCCTAGCAGCAGGCTTTGTGGCTTTGTGAAACTCGTCGTGCACATCAGATACACACACAACATCGATGACTTCAGAGGCCTAATGTCCATCAGATTCTGACTGGTGCACACAGAGGCCATGGGTTTATTGGACAGATTTCTGCAGTATGTGTAGTCATTCAATGGGGCAATGATTATATTTGTCTCTTTTAGATATTGGAAAAGTAGAATAAATTCCTGAACAGTATAAAAACTGTTAGTTCCAGCAATGCAATCTAATTGCCTCCTCCTTTTCCTCACAGTCAAAGTTACGTGGTTCTCCATGATAGGGCTTGTTTAAAGGAGAGAGTGAAGAAGAGAGAGGAAGAGGACTGTCCACTTTGATGGAATGTGACATGACCATGGTTGACAACATGATGCGCCGAGGCAGGGTTCTCAAGTGTTCCGGACCATTTACAGTCTGCTGAAGCCTCTGGAGAAGGGCGTCATTAATTAATCTGTGTGACACCCCTGTTAATCTGCGTGGTTCAGTCTTGGGGCCACTGAAGATGGAAAGAAAAACAAGATCATGGAGTGCGCCAATAAATATATGGGAACCATAGCTGGTTCCCCTTCTACGAAACTACCATTTATGTGTTCCTCTAGGCCTACAATACAAATATCAGCAAGATGTATCAATTGATCATTTCCATGCTATGAAATTCTCATGCAGTTACCAGGTAGGCTCTTTAGCTACGTCTTGACCCTAACGACGAATTAAAAAACACAGAGCATGTTCAGTAGCGGATGCCTTCTTCAGTTTCAGGGAGTCCAAATTTCCACCAGGACCTCACTGATAGGGGTCAAGGACTGCTTCATGTACACAATGCTACAGCATGGCCGAACCCAGTGTCCCTCTTAAACACCTGTTTGCCTCCACACAGGACAATTTGGGAGCCCCGTCTCCACTCTTCGCTTTCTCCGCGGTGAACCGCCGCACCAAAGGGCCTGCGATGCGTTGTTTGAAGCGTGTGTGGGCTGTTCGTCCTCTCGCCGCAACGCCCAAATCTGTGAGCCATCTGCTGTTATCTGAGGAATGTGCTGCACACTTTATGGACATATATGTACCAGCGCTTTGACGTCTTTCCTATTTTTAGACACCGGTCCCACTGCTGGAGGTTGTTATTATGATGTCACAGGCTCTGAAAATAAATCAGTTTGTTTGTCTTAGGTTGCACCTCCCGCCTGCTTTCCATGTCAAGTCTGTTTGTATTTACATGTCCGTTAAACTGCATTTGTTGATGGCTTCCATGCAGGCTGGTCACAGTTCCAAGGACATTTCCTTGAGCGATTTCCAAATGTGGAGTTGATCGGAGGATAATGTGGTGTGGGGATTGGAACCATTTTCAGAGCTGAGAACCTGAAAATGGTTCCTTTTGCTGTGTCTTTTCCAATGAAAATGTTGAAGTCCATCTCCAGGATAGCGTGGACCTCGATTGGAGTCAGCTGATATTCAGTTCCCTGGAGGTGATGCATGAAATTCATCTGTAAAACTGTAACCAGAAAATATGCCAAGCATTACAGTTTTTTTTCGGTTGCTAAACGACAGTGGACACAACTGGAGTCACATGTGCAAAACTCTAACTACAGTCTGCACAGCAGCAGTTCATGTGGACCAAACTCTAGTTCGTTTTTCATTGCTTGAACACAGTTTTCAAAACTCTACACACTTATCCCATGACGTTAACCACAACCTGCACAACACTGTGGATTTACAGCACTTTGTTCAAATGCTAACACACTGCTGTCAAAACTGTGAACCACACATTCAAAACGGAATAGATTTCAGCCTTGTGCCTTTCAAACACTGCTGATTGCAATTTCAGCTGAAAGGCTAAGCAGGTGTCTTGTTTTAGATTTGTTAGTGAACACACACACATATTACAGTATATATAGGTAGAGCTCAGAAAGACTCATTTTGGAAATGGAACAAGGAAGATAGGTTCGTGGAGGGAGAAGGGTGGCAGGGAGAGGGCGGATGTGTGGAGGAAGACAAAGAAGACAAAGAGCTGTTATTTCAGATGAAATAAAGGCTACACTTATAGACCATGTCGTGAACCATGGTCTGTCATTGAGAGAGGCAGGGTTGAGGGTGCAACCCAATCTGCAAAGATCCACAGTGGCATCTGTAATGCAAATTTTCCATCATGCAAACAGGTGAGAGTTACATCCTTACAGTAAATGAAAACATTACAGGAATCTATTTTGTATTGCAATTATAGAATATTTACACAGATATATATTACAGTAAGTTTGACTGTAAAACATATTTTTACAACAGGACCCAAAGGCTGCCCCCAACAGGGGGAAGAGGAAAAATATTTTCAGATGCGCAGGAAAATGCTATTGTTGACATGGTTGTTGTCAACAATGCAATAAAACTGCGGGAGATTCAAGATAGAGTGCTGGCTGATAATGATATATTTGAAAATGTTAATTCTGTCAGCACAACAACTATTGCTCGAGTCCTAAAGAAACACCAAGTTACAATGAAACAGTTATACACTGTACCTTTCGAGAGAAACAGTGAATGGGTAAAAGAGCAAAGATACCAATATGTCCAGGTAAGACGTCTAAGGTTACGTACACAGCTATACAAAATATTTACAGTAAAAAAAAACACTAGCATTTCTACAGTAAAACTGTGCACATACTGTTTTTCAGAGAGTAATGGAGGTGGAAGCACTGGAAAGACCACATTAATTTGTATTTATCGATGATGCTGGATTTAACCTTGCCAAAACACGGCGCAGAGAAAGGAATGTTATAGGTCAAAGGGCCACTGTGGAGGTTCAAGGCCAAAGGGGGGGAAATATCACCATGTGTGCTGCAATGGCCAATGATGGTTTGCTTCTCAACACACCACTCATTGGCCCATACAACACAGAAAGGCTTATAGCTTTCCTAGAACAGCTCTATGCTCAGCTAGTGCCAGCAGAACAGGGGGAGCCAGTAAGAAACCCCCAAGTTTTTGTCATAGTTTGCGATAACGTTGCTTTTCACCACTCTGCAGCTGTCACAGATTGGTTTGCAGCACATCACAGATTTATGGTTTTGTACCTGCCTGCATATTCACCCTTCCTCAACCCAATAGACAAGTTTTTCTCTGCCTGGAGGTGGAAAGTGTTTGGTCACCACCCACATGACCAAATGTCTCTTTTGGAAGCCATGCGTGCCGGATGTGAGGACACGTGTCCAGAGGACTGCCAGGGATGGATAAGGCACTCCAGAAGGTTCTTCCCCAGGTGCATGGCAAGAGAAAACATTAGATGTGATGTTGAAGAAAACCTGTGGCCTGATGCTAGAGAGAGGCAGGATAAGCCCCTCAATTATTTGTTCGAATTACAGTATGTACTTTTAGTTTCTACCTTTTTTTTCTCATTACTGTAATTCCGTAAATTACTACAGACTATTGAAGCAAACTGCTAATTTTCATTTACCTTAAAGAATTGTTATGTTCTACATTTTTTTATAAATCATGTGAAAGAATGTCACTCTTTTCTTTGAAGAAAATATTACTTTGTATGAAGTCACTGAAATTGTTCAAACTGTAAAGATGAAAAGTTTGTATTTTCTGTATTGGTGTTTGATGCTAGTGTTTTTACTCTCAGTGTGTTCTGAGTGACAGTGTGTGTTATCTCAGTGAGGGTTGTGCATAGTGTTTGGCTGCACTGAGCGTGTTTTGAGCCATGTGTTAAGAGTTGTGTTGCTTGGAATGAGTTTTGCAGGTGATGTGAACTGTTTAGCTCAGGTGACTGTTGGTAGTGCAGACTGTAGTTAGAGTTTTGCACATGTGACTCCAGTTGAGCCCACTGTCGTTTAGCAATCGAAAAAAAACTGTAATGGGCTGGATGATTTCCATGTCATATGAATTGGATGATAATTACTTCCCTGCTTTAGTTTAGTTGTCACTTTCTCCATCGGTAGATATATCATATTATTGTACCCCTATATTGAATAGATAACAAGTCCATTATGTAATGATTACATCCGGAAAACAGCATGCCATGAGAGATGTATATGCTCTCCTGTGAGTGAGTGAGTGAGTGAGTGAGTGTGTGAGTGTGTGAGTGTGTGAGTGTGTGTGTGTGTGTGTGTGTGTGTGTGTGTGTGTGTGTGTGTGTGTGTGTGTGTGTGTGTGTGTGTGTGTGTGTGTGTGTGTGTGTGTGTGTGTGGGGGGGAGAGAGAGGCATCGAACCTTGCAGGGTGAGTTGATCTAGGGTGACAGGTAAATGTGTTTGACTAAGTCTGATTTAGGGAAGCTCTGACATGAGGAACCCCCAGGGGTGTCTGGGAGGTACACAGTGACTGGCTCCACAAGCTGCATGTCACCCCTCCCTCTCCCTCTCCCTCTCCGACACATACACACAAACATACCTTATATTATCCTCCACCCTTCATCCTCCACCACACCCTTAGTCCAGGCAGAGAGGAAGAGGTGAAGCGAGAGATTTTACTCTGCCCAAAATCTGTCCACGAAAATAATCCCACAACGTGAGGAATTTTAGCATGGGGGTCAATGAGAGACTGTCGAATAGCTTATTTGCTATGTGATGTTTATTTTATTGAATAGAAGTTTCGTAATAGTTTGGTTGTTACGAATACACTGATGTAAGTGAGCGCACGTGGCACTTCGGCAACTTTATATCGAAGCTGTGCCTGTTGTCATAGAGATAGATAAAGGACTCATCATGGTAGTAACCTGTTTTAGCATGGACATTGCCATTGAGAGCTTCCACCATTTTAAAGTACTCAACCGGGTGGGATTCCTATGAGTTGGGAGTTATCAGCCAATGAAGAAAAAGAAAATGGACTATGTTAAAATGGAGATAGCCTCAAAGGCATTGCCCATGCTGTCACAGATGCTATAATGTCACAGATATAAAGATGAGTCATCTTTCTATCTCTATCGCCTGTCTTCCACCTAAGTATCTGCCTTCTTATGGGCTAGAATGGTCCCACATAATCTCGCTTCCTCCCGCCTGCCTTCCATCTTTGAGGACATGTATTACCATTGTTAGAGCGGTCACTTGACTATCTTGTCAATATATTAGACATTCTTTGGTACATGTAATGCATGAGCACGGATCAGGACTTGTCACCGGGCTGTTGTCAATTTCCACGTGATGAACAGCACCAGTCGTTGGCTTGTCTTCTCTGACACTGCACACCTCGCCGTCTGGCCCAATAGCTCAGATATAACACTGACATTACCTTATCATCATGTAGCAGGTGAGAATACCCATTCAGACTGGCTTGTTGTATTCTACACTATACAACTCAACACTTTGTAATGTATACCTGTAAAATACGCTATACATTTTCCATTTTACATTTTACCTCAACAGATTGTATATTGGCAGCCATCTATCTATCTATCTATCTATCTATCTATCTATCTATCTATCTATCTATCTATCTATCTATCTATCTATCTATCTATCTATCTATCTATCTATCTATCTATCTATCTATCTATCTATCTATCTATCTATCTATCTATCTATCTATCTATCTATCTATCTATCTATCTATCTATCTATCTATCTATCTATCTATCTATCTATCTATCTATCTATCTATCTATCTATCTATCTATCTATCTATCTATCTATCTATCTATCTATCTATCTATCTATCTATCTATCTATCTATCTATCTATCTATCTCTGGGCCTAGGATGGAGATGGTGGGCTGCAGTTGGACCAGGGAGGCTGTTATTTTGACTTTGGACATTCAGTCGACCTTGACCTAATTTGTTACTCTAAATTTAAAGAGCATCCCAGAAAGCCGTAGTGGTAGCTTGCCGCTCGGTGACATAACCACCATAGTCTAGTTCCATGGTCAAAATCATTGGCCATTAGCAGCTCTGCTGAAACGGTTACTGTGGGGTGTAGACTGGCCTCGGAGTCAGTCAGAGGGCAGACGTACGACACAGTTGTCTGGTCATGAAGGGCAAGGCGAGAGAGGGACACTGGCTGTGTTTGGAATAGGATTACAACGAGCTTGATGAACTATTTCACTTGTTTAATGAGAGAACGTCTGTCTGTGATAAGTCAACACAGCTGAGTAATTCTACTCCTGTTAGAAATGCAGGTCCCAGCAAAGCTTCCCTGGATGCTGAATATTCATATTCACACCTGTGACACCACTCCCTCATCTCACTGAAGCAGAATCACTCTCATTGAATTATTATTGCATTTGATGATAATACTGTAATGCATTAATCCTACTATGTTAATGCCAATGCCATCTCCTTCTACGTGTGTATATTGTAAACTTCAGGTCACCTCTGTTAACTGATAAACCAACTGTATTGTAGGCTAAAAGAATCATTTTGATTCAACTTAGGAGCATGATTCTCACCTCCTCCACTGGTCTTCTGATTCTGGTGAGAGGAGAGCTACAACATAAATGCTAATAATGAGTGTCTCCACTGTAAAGAGGGGGGAGAGCTGAATCTAAGTAAGCAGAAGAACACAGCTCTATTTATAACTCTGGTTGGAAGGTCTGTTCTGTTTGCTTCATCTTGCAGACACTCAAAACTGCTGCTCCAGGGCTTGCTGTGTAAAATGGAAGGTCTCTCACTGTACATGTGCCAACTCTCCACAGTGGCAACGATGGCGGACTAGGTTTAAGGAGGATTATGTCTACCTCATTTTTGAACTGGGCTCTTATTCGCTCTGTAGTTTGTCAACTAACACTGGCTACAATATTGTGGATGGATAATACTAATTTCCTGTAACTAGTTGTTTTGCTCTGGAACTCTGGGGTCATGGGAGATATGAGACCGATGGGAAACAAGATATATGACACCTGTTAATTGAAACGTGAACCTGTCTGCATGCGGATTTGACTGCCTTGAAGTTCTGTCCATGACAAATGGGCTGGTCTGGTGAACTTTGAACCCTGAGAGAGAGATGTCTCCACTGGGCTCCCATCCACTGATCATCAAAAGGTTGGGGTTCAGTTCCAACTGAGGGTTGAAGACCCTCAGGTTGAGTGATCGATCACGTGGTTGCCCTTTTCATCACATGGTTGTCATGAAGGTAGGCTAAATGGAAACAGTCTGGATAGGAGATATAACCAATAGTAACTCTAAAGGGGAAAGCTGCAGTGGCTTTGTCCCAGAGATATATTTGACTCTTTGAAGTCAAGAGGCTTTCTGATATATTCTCCATTATCAGCCACTCATTAATGTTAACCACTGATATGTCTACTGTCATGGAGAAATGGAGGAAATTAGAGACAGTCAGACAGACAGACAATGAGGAAGTGACAAGAAAAATAAAGAACAGCAAATCCTCCCGTTGCCGATAAGCCAATAGACACAAATGGAGAGTAGACAGCTGAGAGTGCCTCTCATCCACTGGGCTCTTGATGAAGCTGCCAGTGCCAACGTTGCCATGGTAATAATTAGGAGCCCATAGGAGTGGACAGGTCAGCTGTTTGGTAGAGAGACAAAACACACTCCATCACCTTAATGCACTGCCTCACCAATGGCGTGTATGTTGTTAACCTTTTATGACAATAAACGATGGATATGCAGGCGTCTTTTCCATGGTGTGCTCTGTCGGAGTGACTCATTTGAGCTTTTAGCTCTAACCCAGTACCGGTTGCTGCACAGCTCCAGATTCATACTATTATTAGACTCTTGATATGAAACAAGGTCAGTCCAATAGCTGTGTCTTATTAGGCTATCACTACTTTGCCTTAAAGAGACATGTATCCCTGCACCAGTAGAGTAATGTGCATAGTATACATCCATTCATTACAGTAAACTGTACCCATACCATAGGAAGTATAACCCCAAACTGAGGGGTATCTTAATAGTTGAACGTTCCTTTGATGGACTACAGTATCTGTGTATGTGAAGCCTTTAGACTAGTAGAGAGAATGGAGTGATGCTATAGTAGTAAGAGCTGCTAAGTGAGGGGCCTGCCCTGTATCTTGCTGAGGCAGGAGCTCAGCTGTTGTCCATGAGAAGATCGGCTCATAATCACTCCTCCTCTGGGGGGGATTTTGGCGAGGTACGCTCTCGCTGAGATATATCACGTGTTGAACACAGGGGCGCACCAGCAAGATTTGCCAGGTGGCATGCATTTGACAGACTGGCTGGTATTCTCAAAGAACTGCCTGCCCGCTCACAATGGAGCAATACTGCTCCTTAAGTCGAAGAAGCCACATGCTCAGTGGTGTAAATATCCTAAGAGCGTGAATTCAAAGTGACAAGCTCCCTGAGACTACAGAGAAAAGCTTTTCCAGACACCCCCCATAAGGAGGCTCAGAGCAGCATAGTGAAAAAGGGGGCCCTGGGACAGCTGCGAGGAGGGGGGGGGGCAGCTCCATCACAGATCTGTCTGACCTCTGACCCCTGGCTGCAAGAGTCAAATCCCTGAGTCTCTCTGCCTCAGTGTCTCTGCTATGCTGCTGTTTGCTGGGCGCCACAATTATACCGTGCACCGAGAGTTTAGCCACAGATTGTTCTTTCCTCTATTGCCTTTCTGCTATCTATTTAGAAAAGATGTGTTACCATAATTAGGTTGTTGATTGTTTTGGGTCTTCTGTGAACCTCAAATTGATTGGACTCATCAACATCTGACATGGGCAATGAACTTCACTTCAACACTTGAGAAGCTTTTCTCACAGAAGCATGAAGTGTGTCACCCACAATGACAAACCTAAAACCAGTCTTAAATACCATTCCTGCCAACAAGACCTGACAGGCTGTTTGAGCATGCAGTCATTTTATTCATTTACTTGGGGGAACTGCTCAACTGATTTCTATAGAAATTATACAAACATGTGCACAGATATGCACACACCCACGCCCACACACATACACACAACAACATCAACAGACTTCACAGCATGTGACTGGCTGCTGCGGAGATCAGCTTGCTACTATTACTCTACTCAATGAGGAGGGTCTGACAAAATCTAACCACACTGCCTCGGCCAACTCAGCTCAACTCATGGTGGTTCAAAGTTCCACATGTATCATACCTTGAATATATAGAGACGTAGACCTATTTGTCAATGACAGGTGTGGATGAGCACAGATGTATAGGAAGGGTTGCATAGCCCCTGCTGCCTATTTAAACGTCATGCTGTGCATATGTGATGATATGTACTTTGCCCATTGCAAAACAGCAGGCCGGGAGTGACACTGTCTGCAGACCTGCTAACTCTCACCTGATACCAGGGGCTGGAGGAGAGCTTTAAAATCTGACAGTGACTAAATTGAAGAGGCTAAGGTCTGAGCCGGCACTATCTATGCATTTCTTGCCATAGCCTTTTGCATCGCAGATAACATCAAAGCAGGACTATTTCTATCAGTGTGATGATAGCACTGCAGTCTGGGGTTTCTGCTCTGGGAGGAGTTGAGTGTATGTCACAGGCGCCAACGTCCCCGCGGCAGCAGGCAGTGGGCGACAGGAAGTGGGTGTGTGGCTTCACTCAGATGGTGCTCACTCGTCAACACTCACGAGTCACCCAGCTCTGAGTGGCTGCTGCCTCAGTTACCTTCAGGGACATGTTACTGTAGTTAGTGAATATGTCTGAAGCGACCGTTTTACTGTCAATGATAGTCAGTTATTTATTGGAAGGATTCTAACTAAACTGTATTTCATCTTCAGTGCAATATCTGATCATTTAACCCTGTCCAATATATTAACAGTTTCACTCCCACTCACAACCACAGGCAATAGCAATCAATCATCCCACTCACAACAGGATTATATTGTATAGTCCTCCACCCTGGGACTCAGTCAGCTGTCTGACTGACTGAGGCGTCAGTCAGCTGTCTGACTAAATTACAATAGTAAACACCAGCTTCCCCTGAGGAATTAGTCATAGGTATAACCGTTCTGACATGAGATCACACAACAGCACACACACACAACAAGCCCCTGGGATAAGTCTTTATGACTTGTTTTTATTAAGCCTCAGTCGCTAACATGTCAATGGACAATGCCAAAAAGAGAGTGTTGGTGGTTTGTGGTATTGATACACCTAATTTGTCTCCCTCCCAAACTTTTGTTTGATCTCTGTGAGGAACAGGAACAACAGCAAACAGTTCTCTGGCATCAAAGTGAAAGGTAATGAGGGACAGAGTTCGTCTGGATTACCTTCCCTCCCGGTGACACATGATGACTGGACTGGCCTGCATGCAGATGAGGCAGCCACTAATGGCCCACGTGAGCATTGTGGTAAACACAACTGTTTAATGTGTAAGGAACAGACACCTAAACATTTACTATACCTTCAAGAGGCAGGTTAGTCCACATGGGAAAAGCCAAACAGAGCGCACACAGTCATATAACTGATGTGGTTGGATGATGGATCACTTGGTTGCCCCAGGGAGCAAATGACCACTGTTAGACAAGCAGAGGGGTTGTGGTGGTTGTGGCGACTGACTACAGACAGGACCTGGCAGGTTGGGAAGTATAGGCCAGAAGGAGGGGTGGTGGCGAGTGGATTTTAATTCACCTTGGGGGCCGTTTGATCTACTGTTTCTCTGCTGAGGCGTCCAATCAGAAGCCTGTAACAAATTAGCACCCTGATGTCTCAGAAGGCCTTGGCTGTAAGATAGACAGAGCTTGGCACTGCATTTCATCCACAGATGGTTTCTTGGTGGTACCTGCCTCGTGGAGAGAGACAATTCACTGCCATGCTTGGCTCTGCCTGCATCGCAGACTTTGTCTTCTATATTCTGCTCAAGCTACCAATGATCCCTGCAAATTTTAAAACAAGCAAATGGATTTACTGTGTTTGACGTGACATCATCCTTACATAATGAATGGTTGGTTCTTTATAATTTAACCCGTGGGAAAGGTGTAGCTGTTCAGTCTCACATACAGAATGGTGCTGTATGTTATGTATAGTAAGCATAAACTGATGACGGTAAGGTGTTTAGGTAGGAGAGGGGCCCTGCTTTAAGGTTGATATACAATTTCTCCACTATTGGCTTGACAATCTATGTTTGAAAGCAGAAGCAGGAACTTTTGAAGGTGATTTTAACACACATTTGACACATTTTCTTGTGTGTGTTTATTCGGTAGGATGATTTCATTGAGTTGAGCACCACCACGAACACATTGAGAAGAACAATACGCAGACGCTGACAGATTGTCAGTGTTCCAATACAAACACTACAGATATCAACGCCGTCCAACACACGTACCTTGAGCTCACTCACACTGTCTATCACATCACTGGGAGGTCTGTTCCTTGCCCAGCCCAGCAGCAGCTTACGCATCACTTTCCACTACTAGCTCTCCTGATATCAGCACATAAAACTCTTTTAGCCATCATCCTGACACCACAGACGTTTGGCATGCTCCACCTCCCCTGTGACTAAACACAAAAGACCTCCTTCCAGGATCTCCTGATGGCGGTTCGCACCGTAGACTTTGGTTCGAGGGGTGGCCAGTAAATCAAGACGAACTGGGCCTGATCCTTCACTGTGTATCGTGGCCTCCCACCGTTTCTCCTGGCCTAGAGATCATCCACGCCTCAGCGTCGGTCCTGCCAGGAAGCTGATTCATGTGCCGAGTCTGCAGAAATCAATTACTGGTAAGTCTGTCCTAATTATTATTATAAAAGACACAGATGGCAAATATAAATATCGAATCTATCTAAAATCCTGGAGGCCTCTTACACTTCAATAGCAACTGCCTCTGAGAGAGTTTTGAATTGTCAAGAGGAGTAAAACAAGGTTGTCCGCTGGCACCATATCTATTCATTTTAAAATCCGATTAAATAACAATGTTAGAGGATTTGAAATCCAAGGCTTAAAAACAAAGGTATCCATGTATGCCGATAACCTACGTTTTATATCAAGTCCGCTAGCTAGATCCCTGCATTGTCTCATTGAAGATCTAGATAACTTTTCTGGACTCAAACCTAATTATGTGTACAAAATTACATATTGGATCTTTAAAAAATACAACTTTTACATTACCTTGCAATTTACCTATAAAATGGACTGACAGTGAAGTAGACAAGACATACTTGATATTCACATCACAGAATATATAAATTGTCTTTCCACAATGAATTTCGATAGAAACTAGTAAAAATAGACAAGATCCTGCAACCATGGAGATGCAAATACTTGTCTATTTATGGGGAAATTGCACTGATTAACTCCTTAGTCATATCTCAATTTACTCACTTACTTACGACGCTGCTTTCTCCTGATGATTAATTTTTTTAATCATATGAGCAAGAAATATTTTCATTTCTCTGGAATGCTAAACCAGACAAGATAAAGCGTGCCTATCTATATAATGAAATGAACTGGGTGGGTTGAGATTATTAAATATAAAAGCACTAAACCTCTCTCTAAAAGCTTCACTTATACAAATGTTTTACTTGAACCCTAAATGGTTCTCCAGTAGATTACTAAGAAAAGCTTATCCATTGTTAAAAAATGTCAAATTAATATCTGTGCAGAAAGACTCATGTGAAGGCCAAATTACAGAGGAGGAACTGCTTGAGGCAATTGGGGCCTTTAAGGATGGGAAAACTCCAGGGCTGGATGGCATACCAGTGGAAGTATACAAAACTTTTTTTGGTATACTCAAAGGACCATTGTTGGCTTGTTTTAACCACTCCTATATAAATGGTAGATTATCAGACACGCAACAAGAAGGTCTGATATCATTATTACTGAAACAGGACCTAAGTGGTATATATAAATATCCAGTCCGTTTAAAAAATTGGAGACCTCTTACACTTCAGTGTTGTGATGCAAAAATCCTAGCAAAATGCTTGGCACATAGAATTTAAAAAGTATTGTCAGATATTAAGGCTTTTGATAAAGTACGACTGGAGTTTATATATAAATGCCTAGAATATTTCAATTTTGGGGAATCTTTTATAAAATGGGTCAAGGTTATGTATCGTAACCCTAGGTGTAAAATAGTAAATAATGGCTACATCTCAGAAAGTTTTAAACTATCTAGAGGAGTAAAACAAGGTTGTCCACTATCGGCATATATATTTATTATTGCCATCGAAATGTTAGCTGCAAAGATTAGATCAAACAATAATATTAAGGGATTAGAAATCCGTGGCCTAAAAACTAAGGTGTCATTGTACGCTGATGATTCATGTTTTCTTTTCAAACCACAATTGGAGTCTCTCCACGGCCTCATAGAGGATCTAGATACTTTTGCTATCCTCTCTGGATTAACACCAAATTATGATAAATGTACCATATTACGTACTGAATCACTAAAAAATGCACATTTTACATTACCATGTAGTTTACCAATTAAATGGTCTGACGGAGATGTAGACATACTCGGTATACAAATCCCAAAGGAAAGAAATGATCTCACTCAAATAAATTTTTATGGAAAGTTAGCAAACATAAATAAGATCTTGCTACCATGGAAAGGAAAATACCTGTCTATTTGTGGAAAAATCACCCTGATTAACTCCTTAGTTATATCACAGTTGACCTATTTGCTTATGGTTTTGCCTACACCTTGTGACCTGCTTTTTAAATTATATGAACAAAAAATATTAAATTTGATTTGGAACGGCAAACCAGATAAAATTAAAAGGGCCTATTTATATAATGAATATGAATTCGGTGGACAGAAATGACTAAATATTAAAGCATTCGACCTCTCACTCATTCGACCTCTCATCAGTCGTACAAAAGTTGTACTTAAATCCAAACTGGTTCTCTAGTCAATTGGTATGAATGTCCCATCCTATATTCAGGAAGGGCCTTTTCCCCTTTATTCAGATTACACCTGCTCACTTTCGGTTGTTTGAAAAGGAAATAATCTCCAAAATATCTTTATTTTTTAAACAAGCCTTAGAAAGTTGGTTGCAATTTCAGTTTAATCCACCTGAAAGGACAGAACAAATAGTACAACATATATTGTGGTTAAATTCAAATATACTAATTGATTAAAAAAACTGTATTTATCGAATAAATGTTTTTTAAAAAGTATAAATTTAGTGAATGATATCATAAAGAGGACTGGGGGAGTTATGTCACACATGCAAAATTACAACCAATTAATTGCAGCATTACCACAAAAATCGAAGAGGCAAGTAGAAGGGGAAAAAAGTAAGGAACTTGTATGTCAGCCCTGTATTAAAGAACATAAATGGTTAAAGAAAAGTGTGATAAATAAAAACATATACCAATTTCATTTAAGGACCAAAAAACTGACAGCTGTGCCATATAAATTGCAAAATAGTTGGGAAGAGATTTTCGATGTACCCATTCCATGGCACATGGTTTATGAATTGATACGCAAAACAACGCCGGATTCAAAACTTCGAATTTTTCAATATAAATTACTATACAAAATTCTTGCAACTAATAGAATGTTAAATATATGGGAGATACAATCTTCCCAGCTCTGCAGATTCTGCTGTGAGGAGGCAGAGTCATTAGATCATTTATTTTGGTACTGTCCATATGTAGCTCATTTTTGGTCACAGGTCCAGGAATGGCTGAAGAATTGCAACATTTGCCTAGAACTAACACAACAGATAGCAATACTGGCTGATTTGAAAAGCCATACTCAATCAATCAAAAATATAATAATTATTTTAACAAAAAAATATATTTTTAGTTTACAATCTGTAGAAGCTATGAGAATAGGAAGGTTCAATTATTTTGTGTAGCATCACAGCACAGTTGAAAAATATATGGCAAGTAGAAATCCGAAATGGATGATGTTGAGAGACAGATGGGAGGGGTTGAGTGGAGCTGAAGAGTGGGGACTAGTAACAAGATAAACAATGTAGGGCATGCGGGATCTGTAGAATGTATATAGGTTCGGAGCTTTTGTGAAATAGCATAGTTACAAATAGAAATCAAACTGGATGGACATCAGAAATAGAGGAAGGACTAAGAACAAACAAGAGAGAACTATTGTAAAGTAGACTGTATCTGTAGAGTGTGTATAAGATGTATGGATTGAAGGTAGAAGCAGAAGTGTTTATTAGTTTACTCCAATTAGGGGATTGGTGGAAGGGTTTGCGGGGAATAATAATAAAGGTATATTCTTTAAAAAAGTATGTATGTCTATATAGGTATGTATGTGTAATAATGTGTGTATATATGCATGCGTGTATGGATATATATATATATATTTACCCCAAAAATATGGGGGATTGGAAATGATGCCGACAATTACATTGGAAGCAACATTCTGTCCGCAATATTAAGCTGATCCTCCCTCAAAGAGAAAAAAGAAGAAAAAAAAGAAAAGCTTTTCCATTGTAAAAAAATTGCCTTTTTGCCTTTGTGCAGATTGCCATGTCTCATTTTCAATTAACTGAAAATTAAACCTTTTTCAAAGTATCTCTTTTTCAAACAGGCATGGAATTATTGTTCTTTTTTTCAACGGAGGGGGGCGGCTGGTTGAGGGGCAGCTCTCGGGGAACTGTGGGGAGGGGGGTGGGGGTCTTGGCAGGCTGGTGGCCTGGTGGTTGGGAGCTTGGGCCGGTGGCTGATTTGGGTCCCCGTTTCTAACTTTGTGGGAGATCAGTCGACGTGCTCTTGAGCAGGGTATTGACCCTGATTGCTTCTGTGGGTCGCTCTGGATGGAGTCTGTTAGATGATTGAATGCAATGTAATTGTTGAGCGGCTTCACTGCAAGTAGATTGTATGTTTTAATATTCAATTGAAAAAACAAACAAAAATAAAATAAAATAAAAAAGTCTGTCCTCGACTGTGTACTTAAGTAAAAATACTTTAAAGTACTACTTAAGTAGTTTTTGGGGGGTATCTGTACTTTACTTTACTATTTATATTTTTGACAACTTTTACTTTTATTTCACTACATTCCTAAAGGCATTTTTGTATTTTTTACTCCATACATTTTCACAGACAACCCAAAGCACTCATTACATTTTGAATGCTTAGCAGGACAGGAAAATTGGGAAAATCACCGACTTATCAAGAGAAGACGTGGTCATCCCTACTGCCTATGGTCTGGCAAACTCACTAAACACAAATGTATCTTTTGTCAATAATGTCTGAGTGTTGGAGTGTCCCCCTGGCTATCTGTACATTTTAAAAACAAGAAAATTGTGCCGTCGGCTTAATAAATTATAAGGAATTTGAAATAATTTATACTTTAACTTCTATTTTTGATACTAGTATATTTTAGTAATTACATTTACTTTTGATACTTAAGTATATTTAAAACCAAAAACGTTTATACTTTTACTCAAGTAGTATTTTACTGTGTGACTTTCACTTTTACTTGAGTAACTTTCTATTAAGGTATCTATACTTTTACTCAGGTATGACAATTGTGTACTTTTTCCACCACTGGTCCTCGCTGGACATCCACTGGGTCTGATGGAGGGACCAGGGTTGGGAAAAGAAGTGGCAGCCAATTGGATCTGCAGAGGAGATCTCTCTCTCTTGTCACCCCCTCTGTCCTCACAGTGGTCGGTCTGTCTTGAGTTTTAACTCATGTGGGTGGAGCTGTGTAAATGTTTTGGATCATTTCTTTGCTTGGATGGCTTTTTGGCTCAGGTTGTCAGATTTTCTCAGATTGTCCAAAGTCAGGCGGTTAATCGCACAACAACATTTCTGGTACTGCTGACAGATACTAGAGGGTTCCATTCACAAATGAAGCATCGTGTCAAGCAGCGTTACAGAAGAAGGACTAAAGCAGCTTATAATGGGCAACTAACTTCAGATACATGTATCTGTATCACTATTATCCCCACTTGTTTTATACACAGGGATGTTCTCGATTTCATGTAGGAAATAAACTATTTTGAGATCCAGGAGCCGTTCCCACCAGAATTAGCAGGACAATTAGGCCAACAATTATTGTACTCAAACCCATAAACACTATCATTATGAACATGACAGTAAACGGCACTTCCATTTAAATAGCGTTGTGGCATGCTCCATGACGACTGCCTAGGAACTGGCCTCTAGAAACAACTCCACAACCAGCATACAAGGAAGCAAAACCACACCCCTGCGGCGTACACATGGGCGTCTGCCAATAATAACGCTCGGTGGTGCCAAAATAAAAACCACTCTTCGCCGGTCCACCTTGCATTCAGTCAGGGCTAAGTCTGGACCACCCCAGAGGCTGAGTCCACTAGACATTCCTTTCACTTCAAGTGCTCCCATCAAATCATTGCAGGTACTGGTTTGTGGTAAAGGTGCTTTATATTGCTCTTTGGTGTGCATTGTGTCTCTGTTATGAAAAGGAACACAAATGGGACACAAATACACAGACTATGTCTACCACAGGTGGCTGGTGGCATCTTAAATGGGGAGGATGGGCTCATAGTAATGGCTGGAAAGGAATACATGGAATGGTATCAAACACATGGTTTCCACACATGGTTTCCATGTGGTTGATACCATTCCATTCACTCCATTCCAGCCATTGTTATGAGCTGTCTCCTTCAACAGCCTCCTGTTATGTCTACAGTAATTAGCCATGCATGTCCTTATAGATGACATGTTGGAGGGGCAAAAGAACGGGCAAAAAAATGCAGATTGAATATTTGTGTTTGAGTCCTGCCACAAAGCTTATCCACAGCCACTTGAGACAGTTATGTTTGTCTTATCAGAGCCACATTTGCTCTGCAAGGTGCTTCGAGGGCCCTACACATACTTTGCTTCAGCAATATTGTGGCAATGGTGAGAATCACCATCTGTTTATACCACAGGAGTTTCGTGACACCTTAATTGGTGAGGACATGCTCGTGGTAATGGCTAGAGTGCAATCAGTGGAATGGTATTAAATACATCACATGTCATTCCATTAACCCCTCAGCAGCCTCCACTGGTTTATACCTGACATAACCATCCGACACAAAAAATAAAGTGGATTTCTCTTGTAAATGTATTTCCCCCCCCCGACAAAACACACACACAAACACTACTGAGAGACAAAGCAGTCCATACCATGGCTTACACCCTTGGGTTTCCAATCCAATTTGAGGCCAAGGAGGAAGTCATTAGTTTCCTTTAGATAAGTTGTTGTTGCACACTGGTCACTAAACATTTTCCTATTGACCCAAAGTGCTTCAAAGTACTCATGGAAAAATAATTATACTTGTCTACTTGTCTCTCTCATATCTAATGTAATTATCTCCATGGACTGGCCAGCAAATGTTTCATGGACAATAGTCTCCCTCTCCATAATGGCTCCTCTGAAGGAGTGGCACAGCTGACACAGATGGGCACAAACTAAGTAAACATACTAATATCCTGCTACTACAGTGATATTTAAGTAGAAAATAGAGACATATTTGTTCAACTAGTGGTAGTTTTGGAAACAAGCTTTTGAAAATTGAAAGTCTGATTAAGTGACCATGGTCACATTTCATTTAAAGGCCCAGTTGAAAATTATTTGGGATGTAATTTGATCTGGCACTTTAATCACTGGTGATGTGATTTTGAGTTTTTTAGGGCCTCACGAATAACTCTAAATATAAAAACAATGTAATAGCACCTCATACTTGATGAATAAAAGGCTCCGAAAATCATTTCGATGAGACATGCATTTAACTGGCCTGTGTTGTACAGTATGTGGCCTGCCTGTCGGCTGATATTGGCTCTGCAACATCGATTTCAAGTTCTGCTTTTGGGGATTGTGTCCTTTTACACCATTTTACCACTGTTGATAAAACATAAACCCCCTTGTTATTTCTATTGCCAATGTCCTTTAATTTTTATTGTCTCCCTCTGGTAATTTCATATGGACAGGGATGATGTTCTTTGAATGTTATTAATTAACAGTTGAAAAAAAGAATGAAAGAGCTATGTTTATCAATTGCCTATCTCTGGTCTAAGAAATAAAATACATATTTTCTCAACTGTTTCGACTTGGTTTGACCAGTCATCATAAAAACCCTTGAAAAAAAGCTGGAAGCAATCCTGATAGAACTCACAATTACTAACATCGACATTATGCTGGTCTCAGTGTTCTTATTTATCATAATAAATGATAACACTCTAACTCTGTCAAGGAATGTAAAACCTAATTTTCCTTTCATCTGCTGATGATGACGTTATACTGCAGATCCTGAGGTGACGTTGCTTTGTCTCGCGAGCTTATGGAAAACAATCCAGACTCTCTCTCAGGCCCCCCTTCCCACGCCCAGTGCGCTGTGGGATAGTGGCACTATAAAGTATATCCTCTCTCGGAGAAAGATAAGAAGCCCGAGACGGGAGGGGATGAAGATGGCGGACGCCAAGCAAAAAAGGAACGAACAGTTGAAACGGTGGTTAGGGTCGGAGACAGACATCGAGCCTCCTATTCTGAAAAAGAAGAAGACGAAGGTGAAGTTCGACGATGGCGCCGTGTTTTTGGCTGCCTGCTCAAGCGGCGATACCGAGGAGGTGCTCCGAATGATTGACCGGGGTGCTGACATCAACTACGCCAATGTAGACGGTCTGACTGCCCTCCACCAGGTTTGTCTTTTACAGCTATAAGCCGAGACACTTCCCATACAAGAGCACGACAACCATATGTGTTGCCAAAGATCGTAGCTAACGTTACCTCCTGCCACAGTAATGGAGAATGGAGTAATTCCTGCTGTAGCTCAGTCTGTTTACCTAGCACGCCCGTCTTTTTTTAGACGAGACAGGGCCATTTCATTTGTTGGGCTGTTGATTGAATTGGATCAGAAGCGAAGGGGTGGTTAAACTCAAAATACCTGATTGGTAGCTATCCCGTTTGAGCTAGCTAGGTATGTTAAATGTATTCGTAGGTTAGGTAATGTTGAACATATGGATAGTTAGCTATTTGGTCTTTGTTTATCAGCAACTGATTCAAACATCCAATATTCGGGAAGAATGCCGTTGACTGGCTTGCTAACATCTAACCAGCCACTTGGGTGGTGCTGTTAGCATAGCTAGTTAACGTCAGCCAGTTACACTGTAGCTAGCTAGGCAAACCATTCTTGGAACTGATATGTCGCCCTGCTCTGGCTAACCTGTGTAAGCTATGAAAG
Source organism: Oncorhynchus tshawytscha (assembly GCF_018296145.1). Classification (NCBI taxonomy): domain Eukaryota; kingdom Metazoa; phylum Chordata; class Actinopteri; order Salmoniformes; family Salmonidae; genus Oncorhynchus; species Oncorhynchus tshawytscha. Next base: position 5,196,297 of record NC_056443.1, on the reverse strand, counting down.
ATAGCTTAACTCTATTGTTGGTTTGTTGTTTAACAAATACTAAATTATTAGTCGTTGGCGAAGTTAACTGCTGCCAATTGTGCTTTATATTGAAGTTAATAGGAAGTACAGAAAATGTACTTGTTTGTTAGCTGATGGCTAGCTAGCTTGCTACAAGTTGGTTAGCTAACGTTAGCTAACCAGTGCAAATGGTGGAAAGAACGTTTAGCTGTCCAGTGGCACTGCTCGTTACCAAGCATAAGCTTGACTGCAGTCGGTCGGCAGTAAAGCACCATTCAAATTAAAGGAATCAGATGTCAGCTTGGATCACGTCGAAGCTTTAACATGCAACAATATTTGACTATATGTTTAGCTACAGTAGCTATGCCGCAGTCTCTAGGCTGAAGGGCAGAAAGACTACTGTAACTAGCTACAGTCATGATACTTATATGTTCAAGAAATATTATATGTGGTTAACAGCATATGTAACTCTTAGGCTTGCTAAAGATCATACACTAACATGTTACTAGCAAACCTTAGCCTCAGGAGTCACGTCTTTTGACATTCTGTAGCTAACATCACTCCTATAATCGATTATACTATTGTAGCAGATAACGTTACAATTCATACCCACATTTTGTAATTGCAATTTGCAATTGTATTATAAGCTATCTGCATGGATTGGCAAACATCAAAACTTGTGGTGTTTCAAAGTAGTTATGATAGCTAGGCTATTTGAAAAGTATACTAACATTCTTAGCATAACACTAAGTAAATGCTCAGAATTAGAATCATATGCAAATTTTTATAAAGGTTGTTCCACTTTGGATTTGACTAGCTAGCCTATATCTTGCCGATGTGTTCGGATTGCGATGTTGCATTACTGACGTGTTTTGCTGCACAGTAGACTGTTCTGCAGTCGGATAACAGCTGACACATTCTCTCTGGGAGGTGTGAGGTTTACATGTCAATACCTGTCGCTTTCAGCTGTGTGAAAGAAGCCAATCCTAGGTTTTTGGGCTGTTAATGTTATTAGTCAACACTTTAGCTTATGTTATGGCAGGTGGAGCACCAGCCTGTTACCTTGAATACTGACAACCAAAACATTCAACCAATACATCTAATTCAGTTAAGTTTTTTGTTCTTCAAACGGATATTGCACATAAGCATTTTAAGTCATGCTATTTTGTCATTGTAGCCAGAGAATAACATGTTAACTGTTCATCAAAGTTTTTCACAGGTGTAAATGCAAAATTGGGAAGGTGTAGGCCTGCCTGTCTCACCAAATGCATTTTAGTAATGCTGGAATGAAACATTGTTTATTGAACTTGTGCATGCTCAAACTGCCTTGCACCTTACATCTACAATAATCTCATCACCCAGATGTCCTGTTTTGCTAAGTGATGCATCACCCGCCCTTTCTCTTAAGTAGTGTGATGTGTGCACCTTTTATAAACTGTTATTGCCGGGCAAGGCTATATCCCAGAAGGCCGATCTCAGGGTGTAGAAGTGGTGCCTTGTCTCTAGAATAGATGCTGCTGTATCACTAGTTGATTTTTTTTGGGGGGGGGGGATTCACACAAGTTATTTTTATCTGACATTAGATATGCACTACTAGTCGGAGACTGTGTCTTAATCAGCCTTTCTTTAGGGTGACTGAGTTTGTCTTCCTTTCAACTGGAATTAGTCAGCCTCCTGCACTGCGCAGGCTCACTGGGTGAAAATATAGCCTTTTTTTGGGACCGGAGTCCACTCCAGGGACAAACAGAGGTGAGGAAAGCATTTGCACCGCAGTGCTTGAAACCTAACCATGTCTGGAGAGACTTGGAGCAGCTTTGTTTGTGTTCCAGCATGTGATCCCTGGCTTCAGGGTCTTGGAAAAGAGTTGAAGGTGATATAGGGATTGGCGTTTAGCTTGCTAATCCTAGGATTTCAGGAAGGTCTGGCTGATGTTGGTTTGCTCAAACCAACAGATTTTGTTTAGGGATGTGCACGGTTATTTGAATATCTGAACGGACGTTAGTATCTAAATTTAAAATATCCATGTTACATGCAAGAATATACCATGACATTTCAAATTATACATTTAATAAAAACAAACCTTTCATTGTAGTTATGTTCTCCCCATTAAAAACCACTGGTAGCATTGCCCAATCAACGTGGCTCAATGGATAGTGAGCGCAGAATGTGGCCTCAATTAGCCCAGCTAGCTATAGTTGGCTAGCTTAGCTTCTCTAGGCTACTCCAGTCAAGATTGGCACTGTTATATGTGATGATAAATAACATTGTGGCTTCTACAAGCTCGGTAGTCTTGGCTGTAGACAAGTAGCGTCACTATCTGCCTTAGTCTGCTCATTACAATCTCACCGGCACCTCCACAGCTCCCTCATGCACCAGTGCTCAAGTTAAAAACGTAACTACAAAAAAATACGTGCTTCAGATTTCCGTATATCTGACAAATCAAATTTTATTGGACACATGCACTGACTACAACTTTCCCAACAACGCAGAGTAAAAAAAGTATAAACATATTTGCTGTTAAAAATATCTTGATACTATTTGAATAGTGCCCTTTTTGCTAACCCCCATCTAATGTGGCTCAGTCTGGGTTGCCACGTTAATTGTCCCTGATGGCTTTGCTAACCATTATCCATGTTGGGAATCTCTGCCTTCAAGGAGTAGGGCCAGTTGGCCTAGAGAATCAAAGTTGTCAGAATGAATGGTTAATGACTCTCCCAAAGTGGGATGGACTCCCCTCCTATTAGCAGGAGGCCAGTCCTGGTCTTGAATGGAACTAAACCAAACAGTCTAGTAAGGATTAGTTGTCATCTGCCTGCGGTTTGACTAGCCTTTTTATTTATAGAGTCAAACATGGTGCCACGATTCACCACTACTGTAATAATTGGCTTGTGGTAGTGAGACTACGGTGTCTTTAACATGACTCTAATGCTGCTACCACGCAGGTACCCGAGTGACCACTGACCAGCCAGGCAGTGTAGGCTAATTGACATGGTAGAGTGGCAAGTCTCCTTTCAGTTGCAGCTGTAGATCTGTTATTTTATCTGCAACAATTGTTTATGGGGGATGTCGGGTGCTGATGACATGCCCTGAACCATTCCCTTCCTGGTGGCAAGGCAGTGACCTCTAGCTTTGGTTGTAACAATGCTCTGTTTTTACACGGAGGGTCACTCACTCCTCCTTGGGTGCAGTGACTGCACTGCACTCCTGCCCTCCTGCCACTTCTGAGTGCCAGGTTATAAATACCCCCTGCACCAGTTCTTCTCAGTATAGCTTGGTTTGAGGAGATTATTCTAAGTTTGGGTGAGTCATTGCCACACTGGACTGCTTAGCTTTGTACTGGAGGCTTGGCATGCATTGGAGTTCATGTGGACCGTCTGACTTGAAAGGGTTTGTCTATGTGAAACAGAAATCACCTACGAGTCACTGAACAATGGCCTCTGATGTCCACCTTTGTTGTGACTGACCACCACTGTTTTTAACTATGGACCTGGAGGACATTTGTCCCAGCCTTTCACAAAAGACTAGGCCTATTTGACTGATTTGATTAGTTGTTAATCTGAATCGGGAGTGTTAAGGCTTCCAGTTCGAAAGAGTTTGTGCATATATTATCCCAACAGTTTGGGCTGGTTGGGCACACTTGCATTTTTTTCTGGAGGCAAGTTGAAGCCGAAGTCTACACCACTTCATTGGTGATTGGTCAACAGTAGGGATTCTTCAATAAAGTCTGTCATTGAATGGGAGACTTGTTTTTTTAATGTCCATTTTTTTCCCACCTTGAGAAATATTGAATCAAAGATTGAATCTTAGATTTAAAACTGAGCAACTAAGATCACCTTGGCAAAAACAGCAATTTTATGACATTTCTTGAGTTATCTTAGATTAATTCTGACTTTGGCTATGGTGTCTTCCTGGACAAACGGTAATATTGCATAAATAAATAAAAATTAAGCGAAGGTCTTTAAGGGAGTAGTATGCGAGCACACTCGTTCAGCTACTGGAGTTTGATGAGGCACCAGCCGAACTGAAGCATGCTGACATCTTTACTGCTGGGGCACAAGCCCGTACACCCTGCAGCCCTCTAGGACCACTGAGTAAATGTGGGAGGGAAAGACCTATAATGGTGCTACTGTAAACTAGAATTGTAACGCTTTCCACACAGTTCACAGCTCCCCAGAGGTGAGGGGTGAAGAGGTACAGGGAGTTGTGAATGAGGGGCAGGACTGGAGAGAGATGTTTGTAGATATGTGCTGGATAGGTAGCATTCCGTCCCTGTCCTCCTGGCCCGTGCATTCCTCACATGACAGTCGGTGGAAACCATGGCAAAGGGAGAGCAGAGCAAGCATTCCTCAGCTGTTCCCCCCCTCACACACAGTCTTACCCTCTTTCTGGCCTGCCAGCCTCTCCCCAGGCAATGCCAGGACCCAGCTGACTGCCACCTACTGTGCCCAATCAAGGCAGGGCCTGCACAGTGAAACAACAGGCGTATTCACCCATATCTGGCCTTTCTTGAGTCATCCATATTGTCTATCATTGGTAATGTACTTAGTATATATAGTCTAGCTGGTACAGGTATTGTATAGAAATTACATTTTTACTGGCTCATCAAAGTAGCTTTTTATAAGTTGTGAAGGTTTTACGACATCATTGGGATAGGCTCGATAAATTGAAAACTGTTAGCTTTTTTAAACTTTTTTTTTTAAAC
>NC_056443.1:4851595-4886595 GCF_018296145.1 Oncorhynchus tshawytscha | reverse complement strand
CTAACCTCGGGTTGTATTGTGTTCTAAATCTCGAAACGTTTGTGTTCTTTTATTCACAATAATCCAAAGAAATAGATATATACAATGGTACAAAGTAAGTTGGTTACAAGCTTGGTACCATCCGACTGTAGATACAGGGCAGGTAGACCCACCTACAGTACCCACACCAGGCTCCACCCCAGGGTCCTTCTCTCCCAGCCCAGTAGCCTGTGAGACAGACAGTACGGTGTAGGGAGTTGAGTAGTGGACTGACTCCTTCTCTTCTCATCCTCCTCATCATCACTGTGATCCTCCTCCAGCCTGTTGGACTAATTTAATCCCCAGCCCTCTGGTGCCAGCTGCATTCTGTCCATGCCTGCGTCAAATTAACCACATTAAAACATCCTAATCTACGGGGCTCGAGGATGATGCGGTCGGTACGTGTGTCCCTGCGTCCAAGAGGACTTGGTCCAATCCATCTCATTACTGAGAGCATGCCATAAATAAGAATGGAAGTTAATAAGGAAGGCATGGTTGTCGTAGACTGCTGCTATTGATGAGGCATTACCTTAATGCAAAGTATTGCCTCTGAAATTAAGGAATTGAACATGTTTTGAATACCTGAGACAGTTTTTCCACATCCCAATTTTGTATGAAAATTCACTCAAAACAACTGGTGTCTGGAATGGTGATATGGTTGAAATGGTTCTATAAATACTTGCTTTTGACAGGTTCAGGGGCTTCAAATAATTTCGCCGCCAGAGGTGTTTGCTTGTGTGAGTGTGTGTGTGTGTGTGTGTGTGTGGTGCTGGAAGAGATAATTAAGTTGAGTTCCATTGAGATCAAAGGGAGGTCCCAAATGTCATAGTGATTAGGTGGCTTTTATCTGGATGACATACATACTAATGGCTGTGTCTGTGTACATACTCTACCTGCAATTCAAACAAACCAGTTGGAGGTCATTTATTTTCCGTTTCGTTTCAACTAAATTATGTGTTAAGAGGCAGTGTTTTGGAATTTCTTACATGAATTACATTTATTAGGGAGTGGGGTCAGAGCTTGTCATGGCAAGAACACACTTTCCTCATTTCAAACGCTTATGTGAAGTAACTTATTTTCTCCCCAATGTCCCTCAGTCTATTGTGTCATATCAGCAATCTCCCACATTCTCCTCCTCTTCGTACAAGCGATGAACTGTAAAAAGCATTTCTGGCAGTAAAATAGCAGAGATAGTGTGAACGAACGAATCAACTGCACTGGGCGTCTAAATGCCAAAGCACTTCTCAAGCGGTGCCAAACTGAACTATCACTTCGTATAGTCTAGATATAGGCCAATCTTACTCTTTTGATATCCCCACTCAGTATTCAGCTGCCTCTTCATAGGACCATGGCCTTATGCCGTGCAGTTAGTTATTGTGTGGACTGACTCCAACGGAGGCTGCTAAAAGGGAGGACGGCTCCTAATAATGGCTGGAATGGAGCGAATGGAATTGCACCAAACACAGATATGTGTTTGACGTAGTTGGTGCCATTCCACCTATTCCCACTCCAGCCATTACCATCCAAGCCCATCCTCCCCAATTAAGGTGCCACCAACCTCCTGTGACTGACTCCATGGAGGAGTAACAGCTTTCTGTTACCTTCGTTCTAGTCCTCTTACCACAGTAATCAGATGGATCGTCTGTCGGTGGCATCGTGAACATGCTGTTCTTATGTAGGTGCTATGCTCTATAGAATACTACACTACCCTTTCCCAGCTGTTGACAAAGTCGTAGCGTGACAACAACTAAGAGACGACTAAATGATTGCTGATACATCTAACATACGTATGATCTTATTCATTTCATTTCAAGTGAACAAATATACAACTAATTATGTTTAACGTCTGGATGCATGCCATATCTGAATGGCTTCATTTGACTAACTTGCTGTTAATTTAGCTTTTCACCATACGTAGTGGTGAACTCCCGAAGCAAAGACTCAGTCTGGGTGAAGCTGAAGCAGGGCTGAGGGTTCATACCTCATACCTCAGGTCACCCCTTATCACTGTAGTACACTAACGAGTGTTGCCTAGTAACCAGTGAAGCAGCTCTGGTGAAGTTAGCTTTTCAAAGAGGCGCGCTTGACGGGATTTGTTTTTGCTTCCCATGTGCCATCTGTATCCACATTAACATCAGAAAGGTCATCCTCTGCTTGAAAAACAATTATAGGGCATAATTACCAATCGTTTGAGATGTTTAATGCAATAACAACTCCGATGACTGTATCCATATCTGTCCAGAAGGCAGGTTAGTCATTAGGCTCTGGGCTTGCTGTAACATTCTGTACCCATCCATTGCTCTGTCTTTTACCTGCTTTGGCAACATCTGCTCTTGTTGTTGATGCTTCCTTTTATATTGAATTTGATTAGCGATTGAAGCGGAAATCAATTGAGGTTTGATGTTATATTATGACATATAGACACACACATACATTTAGTAAATTCGACTCACTTCTATGGCTGCCCTCTCAACCTAAATTACCTGAACAAATGTACAGCTCCACTTAAAATAAAAATATTAAAATAAATAAATAAAATAATAATAATAATAAAATAAAAAAAAATATATATGTATATATAACTTGCGTCGTTTCAGAGCATACGGTTGTAGTTGGATTAGCATATCATATTCTGTCAGACAAGCCTAAATATGTCCATAGGGGCGGCTGGACAAAAGCTCTCCAGTGTGAAGAGAAGCTTGAAATGGAATTACCATTACTCAAATCATAGCCCGTAACATCATATTATCACACATTTAAATACCCTGTATGTTCTCCCATCATGAAATAATGATTTCCGTTGAGCCCTGTAGAGAGAAGGAGCCAAATATGAGTCAAATTAGAAGCGATGCAGAATGTGTCGTCCATGATTATTCTGCAGGTGATTATCTTGCACCTGCAAAAGCCAAATGATGCTTTGGATTGCATGATTATCCAGCGTGTGGATTCAGAGTGCTGTCATTCAGCTCAAAATTGCTCACCCAGAGGATTCTATTGAGGTTAGATCAACGCTGTTTGTTGCATTCCCAGCTGAATGAATGGTCAACTCTCAAACTGATGATTCATGAAAGTTTAATGCGGCACCATTCCCACAAACACACCGTAAGAGCTGATGGGGGGAAAAAACTAACCAAAAATGCTCTTACAATATGAACAATACAGTCCACAAACACTACACTTTTACACAACTTTACATTAGCGTGCTTCATATAATCAAATGCATCAATGATCATGAGAATTTCTACCCAAATAGTAGATTACGTTCTAATAGATTGCTAATGTGGCGCAAGAGGAACTAATATTAGCCAGCACAAACGGTGGAGCTAGGCTACGGCTAATAACGTCATATTGCTAGCAGACATCAGAACATCAATAACACAAATATCCGTTCAAAATTTTTTTGAAAGATTTGAAACAAGACCAATATTGAAAGACAGTAAATACCTTGTTCTCTTTCTATCTAGGTGTTAAGTTTGACATTGTTTCTTGGATACTTGAATAACCTTGAGAGAGAGAGAGAGAGAGAGAGAGAGAGAGAAATCCAAATGTAATCCACTCAGTGGAGAGGGTCATTTCTACACACGTTCCTTAATCTTTCCAAAAGCAGATTCCTAGTAGCTGCCAGCTTGGTACCAGTTTACTAGATTGGTCATCTTCATTTAAACAATAGATAGATGATCTACTATGTATCTAAGGCGGTCTTACTGTACGACAAGTGTATTGTCATAGTATTTACTGTATGATTCTATCTTATCTTTGTTTCTGTTGAATGAGACTGTGTTGGCTTGGTGTTCAGCCTAAGTAGGTTGTGGTGAACAGTGGTGGACACTGTGTGTGCGGCCATTTCCTCCACTCGGTTATGCAAGTCTCCAATAAATTGACCAAGACTTCACAATATGTTAAGTCTGCTTACGGTTCCTCTAGGTGCCATGACCTCCAATACCCTTGAAATTCTCTCCTGTACATCCAATATCATGGTGTTTACTGGATTCTGTACTGAACAGAAAGGCCATTGTTGGAGGTTTGCTATTCACAGGCCGAAACCTAGTTTTAGCGGTCTCTGTCAAGGTCAGACCACAGGAGAGGTGGGCAAGACCGGCCAGCCTGCCAATGCTGTGTCATCATGAGGGACGTCCAACTGAATGTAATTACACCGCCTGATGATTCAAGTGCTCAGTGCTGGCTCCAGAGGCGCGTAGACGGTACCCTGCTCTAAACGTAGAGATACTCTCTTTTTATAGACCTAGTTCTTCCCAAAATGAATGCTCATACACTCCTCATCCCACTGGGCCACCATCTCTTACATTGGTCTGCCTGTGGCAATGTGGACATTTGCTGCTATTATTCTCTGTTAGATTGAACAGTGATTGATAATCTAATAGATTTTCTAATGGATCCAATGCTGTCCACTTGTCTACATGCTGATGTGAGGAGAAAGCCCAAATGAGCCAACAGAATGAAAACCCAAGACAATACTTTATCTTCCGCCTCAGTTCCTTCTACCTCATTAGTTCTGCTTAACTACGTTCATACGAGGCGCCCACGCTCCTTCAGTTTAGTTTTGTGGAGCTGCAATAATGTGTGAAGGTGGGCTGTCTGCTGTGATTGCTACCTGCTGGCTCTGTCAGGAGAAACCAGCTGTAGGTTTGATGTCTCAGCGCTTCATCCTCATCAGACTCTGTCCTGATCAGTCAGTATTCACTCCCCCAGCATGGCTTTAAAACAAGTCTTCAACCCCCAGTTCATAACTGAAGATATTTTAAAGGTGCTTCCTGTTCGATTTCAGATTTACTGGTAAAGGCTTTGGAGTTTTGCTTATTAGCAACAACGAAAAAATCCCACCCTCCAGTATGGGCATGGGTCAGTGGACGTATAAGACTAGGAACTGAAAGATGCTGGATGATACTCATTTCTATAATCAAAGTGACAGGCCTGTTCCATCAATGTGTGCTCTTTTAGGTCCAATCAACCAACCAGACACCAATAAAGTCCCCCAGTCTCCTTTACATTCCTGTCATCTATCCACATAGCATTTGCATACATTGATTTATGATTGTCTGTCTGTCTCACCCACTCACCTAAGTAAATGGATAGAAATGGAATTCAATTTATTGTGAGATGTCAATTAAATTGGTTGACAAAGGGAGCTTCCAGACACAGCAATTTGGGACGCTTTCTTCTTCTCAGAGCCTGTAGCTCCATGATTATCAATGGTGTTTTGATATCAAGGGAGAGAGAGAGATGTTGACTGACAGGTCTGGCCAATGCTCGCGCTACCAGATCATAACTGACGGCCAGCTTCTGTGGGACAGAGAAAGACAGGGACTAAGGAAAAGGAAAAGAAAGTGTTGCAGTAGCATATAATTATCCTACCAGCTTCAATAGACTGTTGAATTCAATTTGGCCAAACCTTCTGTGGCTCGCCTTGCCTCTGTATTAATAAATGGTTGTTTTTTTACAGTTCTCTATTCAGCCTGCCTGGCAAACAGAGGCCATTTAACAGCGTGAAAGTAATTAGGTTATTTTCAGGCAGCAATGAGTTATTGGAGGACAATGACTATTGTTTGCAGTGTTGGGAGGACTACCATAGTGTGTGTCCGTGGAGGCTGTGTCAGTGAAGATTTAGCATTTTGGGATATTTTGAGAGGAAAGAGGGGGCCATGGGATGGAAGTTCCATGTACCAGAGGCTGAAATGAACCTGACTCCGATTGGGGACAATGTCTCAGAGCCAAATTGAAAGGGCAGTCTCACTGACTTCGACATTTCCTCTGGTTTTCTCATTGAACTACTGTAGCAACAACTATCGGTCTTGAGGCCTCTTTCAGCTCCCTCCAAAACAAGTAATTATGTCAGCTAAATAAAAAGAGTCTGTCTCTGTAATCACACATCTCCATGTGTAAGTATTAATGCAACGCTTCACACTGCGTAGGAAACCAGCCCCAGACAATCTTTGTCAACAGCAGATCAACAAAAAATGTGCAAACGGCCTTGATTGCAGAGAGGATCATTTCCATCCGAAACCTGTTGAAAACGAGATCCTGGTGGGACGACGCCATCCATTATACCCACATCAAAATGAATGTTGCCCCGTGTGAAAGGGATTGGCAGAATAGAGGTTGATCATAATTGCTTAGTTCGCGAGGGCCCGGGCAGATTTCCTCTGCTAAATCTATTCTTCCAATCCAAATCTATTCCTCCAATCCAAATCTGTCTCCGATCAGCTTGTTCTCAAGGCTGCGTGGTGTGATGATGCTGCTGGCTTCAGGGAGGAGGGAAGCCATGGAAAGACTCCATGGCTTCTCTATGGAGTAAGACTAAGATTGTCAGATTAATGAAAGCTTGCCTCCTTTCCCTGTCAGGGGCAATGTCTCCATGCCAGATATTGGCTCTGTGTTGTTACCACTAAACATTATTCCTCCCCCACTAGCCCTCTTCACTGGTTTCTATTAAATACATATTGTAAAATAAAATCTATGTCGTCTGGCCATCCGTTGTGTGTTAATGTTCTCTCATAATTGCATGTGGACATGTTGCGGTTGTGTTAATAACCATTAAATGTGTAAGCCTGTGGCAGAATATGAATGGATCTGTAATGAATACTCAGGGAGAAAAAGGGTGTAGATTCACGCGCAGGGCGCGGCAGTTGTTTATCTTGCCTTTGCAGAAGCCAGGAATCGTGGTCACAGGCATGCAATGGTCATAAACAGGTAGGCAAACAGGCAGGTGAATCAAAACTAGGACTAAAGGCTATAACTGGTTCTCACAAACGAGCTAGGAAAAGGCTTAGTAGAGTCAAAATGAACAATACCTCACAAAGGCACAAACAGAATGAACTGAACTAAATAAGGAGCTGATGAGACCAGGTGAATAACTAACACAGGTGAAATCAATGAACAATAATAAAAGGCTACGTTCAAGAACAAAAAGAAACAGAACACAAGGTTGACTAAGAAAAGAAATACAGAACCTTACAGGATCCTAAAGACATTGTTGCCATGAACAGCAGGATGGACAGCTGTTCCCTCCCATGACAGCCGTTTAACTTTGAGGAGAAACTGGGATAATCACTTGATATATTGGGTTTGTTTGTGCAGAGACACTAGCGTTGTATGGTACATTGGAGGAGTGTGAGGCAGTAAAGTGGTTTAATCCTAAATAATCTTAATGGAGTGATGATTTTTTATGATTTTACTAGTTGTTTGCCGGCAAATGACGTGTTCGTTGTAAATAAGGTTTATTGAATGTGCATTTACACATATCTAATAATGAACTATCATTGACTTTTGGAATTGATAATAATTTCTTCGGTGGAGGTTTTCAAGCATTGGTTATTGCCTACACTTCCCCACCTTCTCCATGCCCATCAAAATCATGGTCACCAGTATAATGGCTCAGAAATCCAAATGAAGTCCTACCTGCTGGGGTGGCAGGGTAGCCTAGTGGTTAGAGAGTTGGACTAGTAACCGGAAGGTTGCAAGTTCAAACCCCCGAGCTGACAAGGTACAAATCTGTCGTTCTGCCCCTGAACAAGGCAGTTAACCCACTGTTCCTAGGCCGTCATTGAAAATAAGAATTTGTTCTTAACTGACTGTTAAACAAAGGTATATAAAAAAGAAAAACCTGAGTGGCCTCCCACCAGCACTCCTCTGCCCCAACCCTGTCCCCATGTCTTTGATGTCTGGAGTAATTAGCCATCACCTTCTAAGTAGAGAGGGGAACCAAGTCACCTCGGTGCAGCACTCCATTTTTCCTGGTAATGATGATTTCTTCCAGGTAACGTTCCATCGCATTGCCTATTAAATGTGGCGAAACATGCGGCCCAGACCTCCACAGCGGGGCGGCCCGACAGGAGAGATACCTACCTGCAGGATTTTATTAGCATCCTTGCTATCTCCTCCTCACAAGACTGACCTGAGAAAGGTCAAACGCAAATTCTTTCGGATGTTGATTCTTCCTCACTGTGGATGAATTTGATTTGCGAGCACCATTTTGGCAAAGAGAAAATTGGGTACACAAATTATGTGCCCACAAATAGAGGCTGTTTTTATACCAAAAAAAAACAGCTAATAATCCAGCAATGGTACATTCCACTGTATGTAACTCATTGCTGAATGATATTGCTCCATGGTGCCTTACAGTAGTAATGCTTGTCTTGTAATGCTTGTTCTTTATGGCAGACGTACATTGTTATTACCCCCACTTGGGTAAAGCCATCTTTACACAAAGGGGGGCAATGTAATACTTCTCCCCCATTGATTTTGTGAATCTTGTGCTGCATGTCAGAATGGCAATAAAGCCTCTACAATGTCAGTCCACACCTCTGACAAGTTTGTATATTAAATGCCTGCTATGGGATTTAGCGTAATGTAAAAATGTTAAGATGGTCCTTCATTTGTGTTGAGGGGGAGGGTCAGGCAAGAGAGTAATTGTGAGATGTTCTGTAGGGTCCATTGGATTGTGAATAAATTGTACAACCTTGTATGAAGTCTTAGCCGTTCAATAAACACACAGCCTTTTCCCTCACTGAGCAAAAGACAGGGGGGTTAAATAAACCACAATTTGTGAGAATGATTCCGATATCATCAGCATGATAATTGGTTTCTTCTGCTCTGCCGTGAAGAAATGCTGTTCCCTGACCATTATTCTGAAGTGCAATGAACAGCCATCACGGAAACAATGTAACACGGTATTTTGACCTCTTTGCATCAGACCATTGTTTAGCTAACCCCCACACACACTTCAACTCAACAGTTTAACCTACAACCTAACTGAGCTTTCAGTTGTCACTTGCTTGAGCCAGTTCAATCGATAGACCACGCAAGGCCGTGTCACATTAAAGTCAGATGTCTCCATTGAGATCAAATGGGCATCTTGGCCTTCGTATGGAAAACACTACAGAAGACATATGTGATGAACCTGCCCTATCAGGGCAGCAGAGTGGACTAGTGGTAGTGCGTCTGCTCCCTAGACAGTCACAGACAACCATGGATTGTCTCTGATGCTGACAATTCTTGGTTCCCAGAATGTTTCAGGTAGATTAAGAATAACATGCCACTACCTCTTTTTTTTGTCCAGTTTCTGAGTTTTCTTAGACAGTAACTCTCTTATAACCAGAACGTTAGGAACGTTCTTCCTCATCTCCTTGCAGTCCACCTCTATGACAGCAGCGCACCCTGCCTGGCTGCATCTGCATTAACGTAGGATGCATTGTGGGTTGGTCATTGTCACATGCTACTTTAATGCCTGTCATAGAGCCGGCTCCCTCTGTGCTCAGCAGCGGCAATGAATTAGAGACGTGAAAAGGTGGAGTAACATTTTGTGAGGTGAGCTCAAAAGTTACATATATAACCTAGCTGGTAATCAAAGGCCAAACCAGTGGAATCAAATGGCATGAAGGGACAGAGTAGATGGGAGTTCAGGAAGTCATTATTTACCAGCAGCATTACCTCAGAGGGCAAGAGAGGACTATGAACGACATAGACAATCAACAAAATTGTGTTGAAAATGTGTTTCGAAAAGGTTCACAATAAATAATGGCGGAGTTCATTTGGCTGAGGTGTGCAATCTTGCGTAAAAGGGCAAAACTGTTGACATCAATTATGAAAGGCACAAATCTATCCATTAAATCGAGTACTTTGTCGTTTCTATTCATTTAATCCTGTTCACACTTCCACTGTGGTACTGTAGCTCTAACCCTGTCAACAGATCCTTTTCTCTCATTTCAGCTCATATTCCCCAGTTCAATGCTATGCCTCCAAGGGCTGAATTTTCCACATACCTCATTCAGTGCCTCTGTCAAACTTCTGAAATACTTGGATGAAGGACCATACAAGCTTAATATTAATATGCATTAAACCTTCTAAATGAATACGAATCTGCCTGCTCCACAGTTACACTGTGTTGTATGTAGCCAAACTTTGGCCCTATAGAAGAGGTTACCCCTGGATTTCTCTGGCTTGCTGTACTATCAGTGTGCTCCAGAGAGTACCAGCATGCCACAGAGCCAGTTAGTCTGACAGAACCAGTCCAACTAACAGAGAGAGCCAGAGGGAAGGTGCTGTATGTGTCGAGCATAAATACCAAACTCTGATCCAGCCAATCATGGCACCCTGTGGGCATCGTCTGATTGGCTTGGCCTTGGGATTCTGTAATGGCCTCTCTCCCCCGACGGCCATTACAGAATCCCATCATGCCCAGAGTCATTTTCTCTCTCTTGATTTCTGGTTCCAGTGAGAAACCAAGTGTGTAGGTCAAACTAACTGCTGCTTGTTACATTTAGGCAGTATTGACTTCTAAATGCCTTCTGTCTGCAAGTGGGGAGGCAGGCCTGGGGAGTGGGGAAGCAGGCCTGAGGAGTGGGGAGGCAGGCCTGAGGAGTGGGGAGGCAGGCCTGGGGAGTGGGGAGGCAGGCCTGAGGAGTGGGGAGGCAGGCCTGAGGAGTGGGGAGGCAGGCCTGAGGAGTTGGGAGGCAGGCCTGGGGAGTGGGGAAGCAGGCCCGAGGAGTGGGGAGGCAGGCCTGAGGAGTGGGGAGGCAGCCCTGAGGAGTGGGGAGGCAGGCCTGGGGAGTGGGTAGGCAGGCCTGAGGAGTGGGGAGGCAGGCCTGAGGAGTGGGGAGGCAGGCCTGAGGAGTGGGGAGGCAGGCCTGAGGAGTGGGGACCCTCTGCTTTATGTACAAAAGGAGTTCAACAGGGAATCAGGAGGAACAACACTTCTGCTGTTTAAATGTTCAAATGTGTTTCCCAATTGATGTTATTTTTGTAAATTGCCTCCATTTCCAATCAATTCCATGCACATTGCATCTGTAGTAGATTAGAGACCCCTTGTCGATTAGGATTTGGGCTGGGGGTTGTGAGGGGAATGCAAATGGCTGATAATTGAGCCGATCATCTGATGAACCTCTGCATCCATTAGATAACTAAGCACCAGTAGATTACTGATGAAACTGAGGAAGGTCCATTAATTCCCCAAATGAAAGAGGTCTCTTCTACTAGGGGGTGACAGACTTGCTAATGACCCTCCCTCAGCACAACCATGCTGTTAGTCTATTGCTCCCCCCAACTGAAACCAAAACTATTGAAGAGCTTCTGTTGTTGTTTGTGTCGAGTTTGTCATCCAGTTGGTTCTATAGTGAATTACATAGTGCCGTTCCACAGAGGTGGCAAAATCTAAGCTGCACTTTGAAAATCTCAAAATGCAACATGCAAAGAAAGAACAATCCTCCACTGTGAAGTGTATAGCCCTCAGCTGTGGATCAACACCACTGTTTTGCATTTGAGGGGGTAAAGCACCTTTAAAACGTTAAAACGGATAGGCCATTGGGGAAGTTGTTGCCTGGTCCCCAGAAATCACACACACACACACACTCGGTCACGCCCTGACCATAGAGAGCCCTTGTTTCTCTATGGTGTAGTAGGTCAGGGTGTGACGGGGGGGTGTTCTAGTTTAAAATTTCTATGTTGGTGTTTTGGTTTGGTTCCCAATTAGAGGCAGCTGGTAATCGTTGCCTCTAATTGGGGATCATATTTAAGTAGCTATTTTTCCCACCTGTGTTTGTGGGATATTATTTTTTGTTTGTGCACCACGTAGTCACATTTCGTTGTTTGTTTATTGTTTTTGTTTTGCTTAAGTTTCACATTATAATAAAGATGTGGAACTCTACGTACGCTGCGCCTTGGTCCAGTTCTTACGACAACCGTGACACACACACACACACACACACACACACACACACACACACACACACACACACACACACACACACACACACACACTGATAGGACAGCTGTTTTTAGACCTGGCTTGACACCCTCAAATGAGGTCCTTATTTGGAAAAGCAAAGAGTCAATGAATGCCAATGAGGCTAATCTCCCTGAGCATTTGAGCTCTATTCTGGGACGATAACTATGGGCAGCCTCCAAGAGGGAGAGCGAGCAACCTCATGTTTATTTCCCAGCCCATTATTTTCTCCTATGCCGGAGAATGATTTGTCTAATCTCTCATGAAATACATTTTTAGTGGAGGAACGGCGGTGGCGACTCTCAAAGACCTCCTGCTGGCCACTCCCAAATATCATTGGCTAATTAATGGCTATTTACATCTCAGTCTCCTGGAGCAGAATGGACACCCTATGCTATTTATTCTCAGCCATATAGAATTATGACTAGAGACATGTTTTTTTGTCCTTCATCTACATGGAAACCGAGAATTTTTTAAATATTTTTTTTACATGGTATTCCACCTTGGTAGTCTACTTAAGCATTCAAGTGGCAGTACTTGAGGAAGTTCTAAGGAGGAGAAACTTTTTTTTAAAGTTCAGTAAAGTGAATCTTAAGGGTGTTTCTGAGATTGTTGGAATCTGTTTCAAATGTTAATCACCCCTAGACACCCCTGTCTAAAGAGAAGGTGCTGTCAGTGAGATTCAAAAGAAGCTTGAATATGTGCCAGGTCTCTGTCCTGTTAGATGCCATGTTTCCACCCTTCCACACTCTTCTACACACCGTGGACAGCCAATTAGAGGAGATTTCTGTCCATAAGCCCCAGCTATGTCAGAAGTATGACCAGTGACAAGGTGTAATGAGACACATGGCCTTTCCCTGGTGGCATTAGTCAGCCTAAGAACAACCACAGCCACAATGAGGACAGCAGGGGAAAGCACTAAAGTCTACAAGGTATTGATGGGCAGTGTACCAGACTGGGGTGGACGGCCAGGAGAAATTGAGGCCCCCATGCCCATGTGGGAGGGACGGAGAGAGGGAGGGAGGGGTCGTGGAGGAGGACGTGGAGGGCCACGCGGAGGGGGTGGTCAGAAACGACAGAACTTTTCTGGAAAAAAGATAAACAAATGAGAGTAACACAATGGGTTGTTCCGAGTTCAACTTCTGCACACCCGGATGATCAAAGAGCCTCATTTCTGTTGAAGCACAGAATGTAATCGCTTGACACCCTTTACCAAAGGTAACAAACAACTGTTTGAGGATGGTTACACCTCATAGCCTGTTTCTCATCAAGTGTTTGTTGTGCTCAATGGAATCCCACAGGAAAGGATGCCAATTCTTTCCCTCAGGTAGAGGAGAGTGGTCTTCTGCTCCGGGTCCACGGGGGCCAGTTGGGCTGCCTCATCACCCTAAACAACAAGGGGCCATACCCCCTCCCCCAAAAAAAACTCCTTCCCACACCGTCGATGGGTTATTGTGTTTCTTTACCGATGAGGATGATGCTCATGGTTTATGCATGGAGGTCTTTTCTCTTTGAAACACAGAGAGAACGAGCAGCGTGAGTGGTGCCATAGAGCCTGAGTGAATGCTTCGAGATCTGTTTATTGACATCTGGTTGATTTCTATTCCTCTCTGTAATCCGTGGCAGCCCTGGTTGTTGTTATCATCTGAACCTGGTTGAGTGGCTGGAATCCATTTTGTTTCTTTGTGTGTGCTTCATTGTCTGCCATCTGCCTCCTGCAAATGAACCCACAATGTCAATTTCTGTGTCCTTTTGTTCTGGCACGGATCACTCGCGCCCACCCTGAAATGGGAAATGGATGTGACTTACATGTTTAGGACTGAGTGAAGTTTTGAAAATAATTAAATGCATTTTATGTTAGTATCTAAGAAGGTGGTATCATTATAAGAATATGTAGCGGTCGTCAATTTTGCAATATAAATGTGTTCCATTTTGATGCACGGAGTGCTAAACTGAGCCAAATGGAATAATGTTCTGGCTGCAACCATGCCATTAAGGGAGGAAAAATGGATTTTGTGAAAAACAACCAAACGACAAAGGGGTAGAAAAGTAATGTTCTTTTAAAAAGCCTCCCATCTGTCCATTTTTATGGCTCCGAATCTGTCAGAACTTCTAAATGAAAAGGATCACCTCTATGTCAACATTGTGAAGTAAAGCCCAGTAAAATGCCTTCAGTAAGATGCTACAATGCTGTCCCTTCAGCTATCAGTGGCTTTATCCATCACTTACTGAATAAGGAGTGTAATCACAGCTCTTAGTTATCACTCACTGGAGTTTGAGTCATGTGAGTGCATCATCACTAGGCTGTGAAAGGAAAATGTCACCTCCACAGGAACAGGATGGAGAGGAGAGGGGCCTCTTAAGTGGAAATACGTTGTCGTCAATGCTTTCCAAAAACAGAACCCGAATTAATCACAAAGGTTGTTTGCTATCACGCACAGGCTTGGGCAATTCAATCACACCAGGGCGCCATTAGTGCTGTTGCCAAGTTTGAAAAAAGTACAAAGATGGAAACATGTATGAGGTCATTAGTGATGTCATACATTTTGGCATGAAGAGGATCTCTGTTTGAATGACCTTTTCTTCAATTCACTGATCATTGTTTGTCTTTCATCAATCCACATCCAATTTAAAACCAACCCCAGTAAAATAAGTTAAAGGTCTGACAGAAGCTAAACTGGAATTATTGGCTAATAGTTGTGATATACTGTACAGCTTCTGGTTGAAGGCCGTGGGCAAGGTGCATTTTGAGATACAAGCAGAACCACAGTGGCACAGTTACAACTCTATTTCCAACAGAATTGTTGACTCAGCCAAGTCATGGCACAAATGGGATCTTCCACAGAGCCAAGCTTGTTTGATCAAGTCATCTGTGACACATCACACTGGGAAGGTTTTTGTTTAAATCAGTGCTGTCTATTACATAACCCATTATGATGTATGATGTTGCTTATATATGATTTGAGAAGCATGTGTAAAGGCATATGAAGACCTTATGAATGCTCTATAAAGCCTTTATAAGGTAGTTATCTTGTATCAGTGTATGCATATTCGTGTGCATCTACAATGACTTTAAATGCCACTTGAAAATATTCAGAGCTCCTAAATATGTACATTTTACAGACTCTTAAAAAAGCCATACATGACTAAAATGGAAATGTGTCAACTTTTCAAAACTGCCAACTTGTTTTTGCAACTGCCACGTGATAAATCTAGGGCAAGATGATGTACCTTTTGCATAATTCAATAGTATGATGAAGGAGTAGGGAGAGGAACTTTAGTCTGACAGGATCCTTACAAGTCACCATATTTTCAACTCCACTCTCTGTCAGATTGACAGGCCAGTAAAACAAAGGAGAAACCGTTCTATTTTTCATAACATACCCTAACATATACACGTGTTAATCTCACTTCTTCTCCACATTTAACTCCAGTTACTGACATGGGAGTGCATTTCCATGTCAAATTAGCTGTTCACGTCCTGAAACACCATGTCGCTGTCCATGGTGCTGAATTCAGATAAGTACAGATAAGTAAGTTCGGATAAGCATACAGCCTAATTGTCGTGAAAACCGATGTAAACAAATCGTGAGAGGCTACCTTTACTGGAATACCTCTATAAACATATAAACAACTTACTTTTGTTCATTAAGATACAGTAATAGGAGTCATACCATATAGGCTACCACATGACGAGTGCAATTACACGATTCACATGGAGAGGGAGAAAGAGAAGCACATGATCATTGGTTGAATACTATTCGGCAGTCTGTTGCCAGACGTGGGCATAGTCACTACACTAGTCTATGGATCTTGTGGCTGGATGCGATTATCAGTTGCATCCGTGGATTTAGTAGGTGAGTAGCTCATCCTTTTGATGTGTTAGTTGAAACAAAATCTAACATCATCGTGCTAAAATTAAATAGATATTTTGCCCATTCATTTGGAAGGAAACGTGCTTATTTGTCTAGCACGTTGCTGTGTGTAGCCGCTTGATCTATGAGTGTTATTTTGTTCATGGGTAGAGCGATTATTGCATATATATAAAAATACTATACATTCGTACATTGTCAGTAGCACACAACATGAAACATCCTTCGTTTTCGAGACAGAATAAGTTTTTTTCTGTAAAGGAAGCATCTTTGATTGACTTGGCAATGAGCCAATCTCTTATTGGAAGTTGTTGGTGCTGAACAGGGTAATTTAACCAAATAGAATGTCAATTTGAGCGAATTAGTTGTTCGTTTATTGGTAACAATCTGACAAATCTTTAGATAAAAAAAATGATAGCCTGCCCTGTTCCGTAGTAAGAACAATGAAATCGTGCTTGTTACCTTGGTTCGCTTTCTAAATATTGCGTTGTTTAGAGATATTTACATTCGAATGTATATTGTGTTTAGAAGCCTTAACACAAAGTTTGAAACAGTGATGATGGTTTCTTTTACATTTAGTGCATTTCCTTGATCATAGCTTATGGTTGCAAATAGAGGCATACATAGTCTATGCCATATGTACTCTACGGCAGGGTCCCCAACTGCCGATTTTATTTGACGAGCAAATCAGCTCCAAGTGATTTGAATTTTGGAAATCTGTTCCAAAGTATTCCCACGCATAATAAAAAATATGTGATCTATACAAATGTTTATACGTATTATGTTTTAGTAAAATATGTCTGTTCTGGGCTTCTTGCGGTCAATTGACAAATTAATTATGTTCTGTCCCCTTGACCATCCAAGAAAAAAATCGTCCCGCAGCTGAATCTAGTTGATGATCCGTGCTCTACAGGTCAACATGCTTCTCTCTGTAGGTTTGTGTGTCGGCATCAGCAACCTCCAACTATCAAGCTTTTCTTAATTACCATAATCCATTTCTATTACCAAGCCTCTCTGGAGTACAAACCTACTTCTTTCTCACTTTTAATTTGTGTGCACTTCTACGCACAGGTCCTTATTTGGTCATTCAGATAATAATAATTGAATCTTCCCTTTTCAGATCTGACGTGGTACCCCAGTATGTTAATTAACGGGTATCATATTGGCTCAATGTAAAACTCGTGCATTTTGGCTAGAGCAAAACTGTTATATTCAAAACACAATGATCCAAATGTTCATATTAAGGTAACAGTTGTGAGGGCTACTGGGAGTCTAGGTTCGTCTGCTGTCAATACGATCCTTCTCTGGACTAGTTTCTGTTCACATTGCTGTTTTACCATGCTGTAACGGCTGTCTTGGGTTGAAGAAGGTGAGGACCAAGGTGCAGCGTGGTACGTGTTCATCTGTTATTATGAATTGAACACTGAATGGAAAAACAACAAAAGAGAATGAACGAAACAGTTCTGTCTGGTACAGAATCCAAAAACAGGAAACAACTACCCACAAACACAGGTGGGAACAGGCTACCTAAGTATGGTTCTCAATCAGAGACAACAATTGACAGCTGCCTCTGATTGGGAACCATACCAGGCCAAACACATAGAAATACAACGCACCGAACAAAACATAGAAATGAAAAACATAGAATGCCCACCCCGACTCACGCCCTGACCAAACCAAAATAGAGACATTAAAAAGGAACTAAGGTCAGGACGTGACACATGCTCAACGACTTCACGCTATACAGCATTAGAGTTTAAGCAGAAGCTTCTATTCAGGCAAGAGGGAGCCTTCTTCTTTTGTGAGAAAACACACTCATAGTCATGGTCGAGTTCACTGAACCACATATTGTTTTATGTTGCCTTGGCCTACTCTCACTCTTGTACAGTGTGATTCTCTCTCTCTCTTCCCTGTGACTGCTGCTCTCGGCTGACCCTCGTCTCGTTCTCTTGGATGGCCCTAGGCAGTTCTGCCTTTATATTGAATGTGTTTGGACACGCATGCCAGATCTAATACCACTGTCTGTCTCTTTTGCAGTGAAACCAGCCAAAGGAAGAACAAAAAGGAATCTACACCGACTGAAGACGTTGTAAGTGTTTCATGAAATTTTTTCTTGAATCAACATATAACATTTCACAAATTGTGTTGTGCTTGCAGCGGTGTATATTTCTGGCCATCCCATCCCATCCCAAATCTAATGAGACAACCTTCCAATCTGTCAATTTCGATTTTAAGATCAACAAATAACCTTAGATTCATTCGATTTTCATCTCTCTTATCAAACTTAAGAGGACAGATAAATACAGATCACAGTGGCCTACTCAACAAAGTAGTATTTTTCAAATAGTTTTTCTCAAAATTCTTTATATATTGTCTCATACAATAATCTGTACTCTTAATAATCATAATTATTGTTTTTATTATTATATTTAGTAACTCCACTGCAATTCCCCGATTTAGGAATACCACATGTTGCTCGACCTTTTGCGTGAATCACAAGTTGATGTCAATGGGAGATTTATGCAAACATGTGGCTTATATGCTCTTACTGTATCTACATGCATTTAGCCTATAGCACTTGAGCAGTACACACACAGTGAGTTACTCCATGGGACATCTTATTGAAACATTTTAAAAGCAGCTGACGCACATACTGTCACTCAACTTACCGTATCAAGTTAGTGAATTGACCAGGGAACCAGAATGCCTGATGCCCTCTGGTCTCGTTTTGGATGCAGACATTGTCCTGCTGCCTGCTCTAATGAGATCTCTTGGCTGGAGAATCTAATATTCACCACCGAGGCTACAACATGGCCCCCAAGTCAGTGGCTCTGGGGACTGTACGTTAATCCAATGGAGTGGAGTCATCTGTGATCAAGAAGAACTAGAGAGGCAATAGAATAGAGCCACACTCCAGAGGAGAATGTTCTGTAAGGGATCTGTAGTGTGTGTCAAATTACCAATAGATGGCAGTGAAACATGACATTTTCTCTCCACAAGTCCTGATTTAGGATCAGTTTTTTCTTTTAGATCACAATGAATATGATTACATGAACAGGGGAGGCTGATCCGAGATAAGCACTCTTACGCTTGACACATAAGGCCCTCATCTTTACTGTATAGTATGTATGTTTGCTTGTTTTTGCTGGTGGCTGGTTTGGAAGGACAGGCAGTTACAGTATAGACAAGAGTAATTAACACTGCCTCATTTTACATGATGGAGCACCAAGTTGTCTCCTGTGGTGAATGGAGCTCCCTGCATCTGTCCCAACTACGTCTTCAAGGCTCTTCGCTGCTGTCTGCCCCCCACCACCATCCTGATCCCCATCGCCGGATCTCCCAGCCTCATCCTATTAGCAGGCATATTAACCACCACCCATATTTCATGATCAGGACATAATCCCACCTTGTCATGGTGGTCTGTCATTATAGTAAGACAAGTCTCCTTGCTGCCATCCTTATGTTTACTCTTTTCCAAGTGAGTCCCTCCTCTTCTCCACATAGCCTCCCCACCTTTGAGGCAGAGACAGGGGTGTACTGGCAACAATCACACCCCCTTAATCCCTTTAGATCCAGGACATAATCCGGCCAGTGTTTCCTGGCATTAAGTGCATATTCACACCTGATATGTTGTTGTGGGAGATGGGCCAGATCTGATGGGAGGACAGTAGCAGGTTTATAGGCTCTCTCACCACCAAGGTCGAGCCTGTCAGTGTGTCAGTGTCTCATAACACCTTCCATAGGCTTTGAGCTTTGTGGCAGTAGCCTGGCCCTGTTCCACAACACTGATCCTGGCCCGATTCTGACAATCTCACCCTCTATCTGGGGAAGCCCTTTGAGGGTTCCTATCACCTGCCT
Organism: Oncorhynchus tshawytscha; assembly: GCF_018296145.1. Lineage (NCBI taxonomy): Eukaryota > Metazoa > Chordata > Actinopteri > Salmoniformes > Salmonidae > Oncorhynchus > Oncorhynchus tshawytscha. The sequence goes on along the minus strand of NC_056443.1, from coordinate 4,867,110 downwards.
CTCCCATCACCTGCCTCTACCCAGTCTCCCACTTTAGTGTGATGACAGAGTTTAGAGAGCGTGCGCCCACATAGATGCTAAATGGTATCAGCATAAGATATTGTCACAATCACAGATTTGCAACAAAGCCATGATGTATTGGGTTTGAGCCAGGTGACGAGTTGAACCAGGGAACACTTGTTATGATTTTGTGTTTTCCTCTGATACTTGGTAATAACTTTACAGTTTACCGGCTCACTGAGAGTCATCAATCTGCTGGTGGATGTCATCTTGCTCTCAGCTCTCAGCTGCTTGGAGAGGCTGACAACCATCTCATTCACTCAGTGCTCAGTCAGTCATATCTCCCAGGGAGAGAGAAGTGAGTGGGATGGAGATAAGTGCTGCAAGATGGAGCCCCTTCATTTAATGCAAAACAGATAGACATGCAACAGAAAACATTCACGGTCACACAGATTGATACAAACAACTTTGAATTCACTCTTGAGCATCATAGTATTGTTTTGGAGTCAATATAGCACAGTGATTAGAGACAATTATAAACTGGGTGGTTCGAGCCCTGAATGCTGGTTGACAGCCGTGGTAGACCGTACACCACGGGCATGACAAAATATATATATTTACTGCTCTAATTACGTTGGTAACCAGTTTATAATAGCAATAAGGCACCTCAGGGGTTTGTGGTATATGGCCAATGTATCACGGCTAAGAACTGTATCCAGGCACTCCGCATTGCATCGTGCTTTAGAGCAGCCCTTAGCCATGGTATATTGGCCATATACCACACTCCCCCGGGCCTTATTGCTTAATTATAAAGTCGACAGAAAAACGTTGGTTCACAGAGTGTAATAATTGACATGAGGAGCTGTGAGGATGGGGTGTAAGGAGGTTTTATGGGGATGTTTTACAGGGTGTATTCATCACCCTAGCTGTCTATACCCACACTGACTACTTCCTCCGCCTGAGTGCATTAAGGTCTCTCAGAGTGGGCTTTCAGACCAGACCCATTTTAGACATAGTTCTCTCTCCCTCTTTGGCCAGGGTATTACAGCAACCAAAATGAGCTCCTCTTTCTCCTCAGACAAGGTTAGTATTCACCTGCATTCCCTTATCTAACGGGACAGGCTATGCTCCATGTTCGTCTTTGAACCTCAGGCATTATGCTATTTCATTTCCTCCCTAATTCGTTTAATCAGCCGCTGGGTCCCGCTCCTCAGACAGGGTCGGGGTGACAGCAAACGGAATTCACATCTCATTCTTTGTCCTCGGTTTCTGCACCATGCAAACTCTGTGATTGTTCTTTAATAACAGTGTGGATGTATCCAGGTTACCATTGTGGGGACGTAATTTAATTCCTAATGTTGCCCCTTTGAGGAAATTACAGGGAAATTGAGGGCTCGCTTTGAAATGAGGTCTTGCGTGGATACTGTTTCACTGAGAATAGGGCCGTGCAGCTTTTAATCAAACAGAGTAGAACATTAGCAGTTCATTTGATAATCAGTTTAACTTTGGCAATTCAAATTCTTCAGTCATTCTTTATCTCGGTGTAGGTTTCAAAGTCAACTTCTCTCCTCAACCTTCATCCCAAGGAGCATTACGTTGCCTCAGCAAAATGGATGACTGAACGAGATGCAAATGCAAAGCATGGTGAACGACGACACTTGTCAGCATTAAGCAGTGTCTAAATGATGCAAGGTCACGCAACGAGGTGGACACACTGAGGTCAGTGACTGACGAGTGAGAAAGGCATGTATGGCATTAGCCCTGGTGGACCTTCGCCTAATCTGTCAGGGAGTTAGACCCAGAGCGCTGCTACGCTGCTTAATGAGAACCGACCAATCACATCTAACCACTACTAAAGCCTGCATCTCCACTGGCCTGGTCGGGGTGCACACCAGGATTGTTGAACTATAAGAGGTCTAATGGCGTAAGCCTTTTATTTCATAGTAGCAATGAAGGATCAGCCCGTTTAGCTTTTCTCTCCGCCTTCTTCCTTGTTTCATCCTAAGTGTTCATCCATTTATTTTGTATTTCTATCCACGTTTGTTTGCAGCAGCATGTTGAATGTACTGGGTTTTACAGATGTGTGTGCACATTGCGGTCACCATGTGGCTGGAGGAGATCTGAATAATGCAGAGATGAAGACTGCGAATGTCCCGTGAGAAAAGTGTGTTCCTTGAGAATATCGTCTAAGCTGTCCAGGACATGTTTCTGACTCATTAGCCTTGTTACAGAGGAGTACAGTATATCCTTTACCAACCGAGGTCAGGTGACCACTGCATTGTAGGTATTTATGTACCCTAAGACCAATGGAACCATGTCAGATTCAGAGGCTGTGTTGTTTTGAGGAACTCACTGAACCATCCAAAGTGTTCTCAGTGTCTGAAGCTGAACTTCTCACAGGAGAACCCAACACATCTCCAAGATGGATTCCTTTTCATGTTTCTGGGCAGGCTTCATGTGTCTGGTCTGACCTTCTATCAGTGGTGTCCCACTCCCAACCAAACGGTTTTTTAAGCCAGGGGCATTTCCTGATCTACAGGCTTCTCTTTCCTCAGCGGGAGAGACTCACTTCAAAGGTGTGGCCAGTAAAATCAGGGCATCTTCGTGCTCAACCGCAAGGTCTTCTGTTGAATGTTTTACGGTCAGTGGGATTCTCCAAAATTTCTGCCCTGGATGTCAGATATTGGAATTGTGCTATGATTCACCTGCAGATACCACTGGCACAGCATGTCTTCTCTCACATGTCTTGCTTATTGCTGAACTCTCTCATGTCAACTCGTATTGATAGACTCTGCCCTCTGTGTTGACCTCCATTACTCAGTGTAGGTAAAGAGCTACCACCTTCACATGATACCTCCAACGACTTCAATCTCCTAGGCAAAAACAGCAGGAGAGCTAAAGAGCCAGCGAAAGAGACAGAGAGGGAGAGAGAGAGGCAGAGAGAGAGAGAATGAGAGCTAGAGAGAGAGAGAGAGAGAGAGAGAGAGAGAGCAGTCGCATTAAGCAAATCATTTCATGCACGGTGGCAGCGTTATGAAGAGAAAAAAATGCCACTGAGGATCCTATCAGAGGGATCAAATTGAGGATCGTATTAGTGGGATCAAAGTGAGAACTACGTCAAATATCTGGGGCAGGTTTCTTAAACTGTTCTGTCATCAGCCAGCAGTGATTCATCCGGATGCCTTGTTGTGCCCAAAGCAGCTCCGTAGATCTACTAATGCTAAGTAACATTTGGTTTGTTGAAAATGTTATAGGTCACATTAGAGGGGAGGTTGAAATAGCTCTATTTGTGGGATGGGGGAATCTTTCTGTGTGTGTGTGGCAGGGGGATATGCAGCCTTAGTCCCTCTTTCCACGCTTTTCAGGGAGTGTTGTGGTGTTTTCTCCCCAGGATTAGGCCCACTGACTACAAGTGGGTCCATATTCACTACCGGGGGAATAAACGGTGATAGTGTATGAGTGAAATGTATGGATGTTTTTCCAAAGTTCCACATCTCCACAACACTGTCAGATACACAATGTCTGTCTGGGACTTTCTTCTCTTCTCTTTCTTATCCCTCTCGTCCTGTGTGGAATAATGGCCTCCTCCATTCATTGTCTCCCTCCTCTCCAGGAAATCAATAGCGATGATAACAAGCCGAAGAGAGGTCCTCAGTCAAAACAGCCCATTGAGCCTAAATGTCACCGTTTGGAGTCCAAGATTGATTTATTCTGGCAAAATACTGGTTGCTATCTTGGAATTGCCTCCTTTCCTCATTCCTTCGCTCCTTTCTTTCATTATCGTCACGATTCAGGAGAGTGTGCATTTACTTCTCTGTACTTTCAAAGTCTCGTCCAAAGTTCAAGTAAGCAAACATTTTATTTCCTTAATCTCGGCCTGCAAGGGGCTTTAAACGGGTAACCCTAACGGGCGGCCTGATTTAAGCCACCACAGCGCAACTACTTTAGACTCATAACGACACTCGCTGATGGCTTGATTAATTACGCTGAATTGTGTGTTTAGCAAACTTAATCTGTCTGGGAAATATTTAAACACACTCAATCACAGTGATAATGCCTCTTCCACTTCAGACTGTCCAATCAGCAAAGAGCTCAGGGGCCATCTCTTTTTTCACACATGAATATAATGTTCTATGTTTAATGTGCTTTCTTGGGCTCCTTTGGGATACAGCTCCATATCCATTCTCTCAGAATGAAGGTTGAATCTACTTTTGTGTTTTTAGGAACACATCATACATTTGGGCGCTGTTAGTCACATGAGTTTGTGGGAGAGTAAACTCATCTCCAGGCAGGGCCAGATTAATATTCTGTAGGGGTTTACCGGGCCTGAAACTCCTGGGCCCAGGCCCGTGGGGGGGCCAAGAGGCAGCAAATTATTTATTTTTGAAAAAAAATATATATTATTCACAAAAAATATACTGTATATATTAAATATTTTTGTGCGCATTTGGGCGGAGGTTTCTGGGAGCGAGATTAGTGGGAGAGCAACATTATGTCGGCAGGTAGCCTAGTGGTTAAGAGCGTTGGGCCAGTAACTGAAAGGTTGCTGGTTTGAACCTCTTTGCCGACTAGGGGAAAAATCTATCTTTGCCCTTGAGCAAGGCACTTACTGTAACTCTATTTGACAATAGTCAAAAATGTTTTCCTCTTCATTTCTCCTTTCCTTTATCTCCAGAGAAGAGATGAGGAGAGAAAGCTTCTTTAGGTTATCCAGGTGATGTCACAATGACAGCCACCATTTCAGTGATAATGCCAGAGAAGCCCGTGTTTGGAGGATATATTGGCACGGGTGCCGTGCCAATATATCCTCTACAAACCGGCTTCGAGGGTATTATCACTTTTATACAACAGGTTAGCAAAATATACAAATATGATTTACATATTTTAATAAAAAAGTTATTTTTTTGAATTTATTTATACTATTTCATCCTTCCCCAAGATATAGTCCCGACACAAATCTAGGGCTGATACCCAAGCCGGCTGGTCGTTCATTCTATCAGTTTGGTTGCCAGAGACGAGACCCAGTCGTTCAGTCTTTTTGTTCTGTTTCTATGGATGCAACCCAGTCATTTTTTTCAAATGTTCCATTGCCACACTGGCTGACAAAATTCTTATCTCTTGCTTGCTAGCTAGATAACTACGGCTAACTTACAGTCACGTCAAACAATGCAGCCAGAATAACAACAAATTAGCTGCGTTTGCATTTATTTAAGCTGTTTTCTAGTGACATTTACTTGGATACATCCAAAACAATGAGCTAATAAGTCACGATTTCAGCTGGCATAGAAAATGTGCTCTCTCATCAGGACACTGTTGTTCAGAGGAGCTAGCCAACAGCACAGCTAATAGCAATTACTTCAAATGGAACCTGGAAAGGCTGCACTTCATTTAGTTTTACCTGTTTTCTATTGATATTTCTGTGTATATATCCATACAATTATGCTAATTCATGATTTCGACTGGCTGAGAAAATCTGCCTGTCTGTCTGTCTCATCCCGACTCCCGACACGTTTATTACTATGCGACAGCTGGAGATTGAATTTGAATATTGAAACAATGTTGCAAATGTTTGAGAGACAGACAGTAAAGTTTATATAAATCTCTGTGGTGAAAACAAAATGTTAGTCTAAGAGAAATGTGTGATAATGTCTAGATGCTTTTTATAGTGGAGATCAAGTTCATAAATTGTCTGGCTGGGCTGATGAGACAGCGGATTGTGCAGTCAGATGGAACAGGGTAAATAGACATTTTAATGTCATAGATTTAGCCGGTGGTAACTTGAGGAATAGACACCAGATGGAATGCGGTTTTAACCAATCAACATTCAGAATTAGACCAACCCATTGTATAACTTCTGATAACTACCATCCATATATGAGTGGCAAAGGCCAGTGAAAAACCAGCACCACACCATCACACAATGTCCCAACTCCAATGAAGTCTTGTTCACAGTGGAATAGGAGGAGTAGGTCTGCTGATTGTGAGTTAAATGACTAGGTCCCTGCAGACTCTACAGACTGGGGGCTGCATCATTGCTCTGGTCTAGCTCCTGCTTCACAGAGGAAGAGGGAGAGAGATTTCTCAGCCCACGGACAGCAGAGCAGCCCGAAGCCAAAACACCCAGATGCTTATTTAATTCCGCGCTGGCTCACAGTGGGCTGTAAATTGAACATGGAAGCATAATTCTGGGTGTCTGTTTGTTGTGTTTAAACACTGGCGAGCCGTCTGCCGGCGTCGCTTCATCAGCCGCCCCCCGACTTCTGGGCGGATCTCCACCCCTCCCCGCTGCAGAGGTGTGTGGAGCAGGAGAGGAACCGAAACCAGCCCAGAACACCTGCTAAGGAGAAAGAGAGTGTAAACTGAAAAGAAGACATCTTTTCTGTTAATGAAATGATTCAGGAACTGAAATGTCTCAGCTCTGAAGTAACAGTGTTAATTTTGCACCGCTCTCTGAGTCAAAAGGTATGATAAACAGAAGTCTATGCACACAGTGAGGGGTTTTGTAGCCAGTCATTGTATCAGGGCACTCGGCCTCTCCTCCACACAAAGACACAACGGTGCCATCCCTTTTCCTCTCCAATGAGTCACAATAGCGGTGGTCACGATGATGTCGGACATGGCACAGTTACCAACCCAGTGGGTGCCAGATGTGAAGGACACCATCGTCGGCTTGTAAGAGCTTGTCTTGGTTATTCATTTAAACATGCCTTTGCATGTTCGGTGGAACCACTAATAATGAGTCAATGTTCACAATGCAGAGTTGTTTTAAGCATCTGTCCTTCTTTCTTGGAATTGCCCCCAGAGAGTTGTATGGCATTGAATCTCATCTGGAGGTTAGTTAACACAGTGTCCAAAGAAAGGCCAGAAGTATACAGAATGGTGTCGTCTGCGTAGAGGTGGATCAGAGAATCGCCAGCAGCAAGAGCAATATCTTTGATGTATACAGAAAAGAGAGTCGGCCCAAGAATTTAACCCTGTGGCACCCCCATAAAGACTGTCAGAGGTCCGGACAACAGGCCCTTCGATTTGACACACTGAACTATCAGAGAAGTAGTTGGTAAACCAGGCGAGGCAATCATTTGAGAAACCAAGGCTGTCGAGTCTGCCAATAAGAATGTTGTGATTGACAGAGTCGAAAGCCTTGGCCAGGTCGATGAATACGACCTGGCCAAGGCAATGGCAAACATAAGGTGGCAGATTTGAGCCTCCGATTGCTTGTAATTAGGATTATCCATAATCTCAGGGGTTAGGTGAAAGTGAGTTATAAACTGGGTGGTTGAAGCCCTGAATGCTGATTGGCTGAAAAAAAAGTACTTTTTACTGTTCTAATTACATTGGGAATCAGTTTAAAATAGCAATAAGGCACCTTGGGGGTTTGTGGTATGTGGCCAATATACCACGGCTAAGGGCTGTATCCAGGCACTCTGCATTGCGTCGTACATAGGAACAGCCCTTAGCCATGGTATATTGGCCATATACCACACCCCCTCAGGCCTTATTGCTTAAATATACTCTGTTACATCCAGTATCGGTTTAATTTTTTATTTTCTACCTAGTTTATCACACTCTGCTCCTCATTGATGTCACTCGTCCGTTCACTCTGTATTAGGTGAGTGGTGAATGTCTATTAGCATTGCATGGAGAATAGGTTTGCAGTAGAGTTGCTAAGAAACCACAGAGCTTCCCCAGAATGTGCTGTTATTTCTGATAACCACGTCACGTCTTTCACACCTCTGAGAATAAGTACAGCAGCCTAGACTTTAAAGACAAGGAGACTAAAGGAAGACAGAGTAGCTCTCCCAAGGATGGAAAATCATTCTGTCTCCAGTAGATTTGAGAATTTTGAAAGATGAGCATGCATCGTTGAGCTCTATCAGCTTTTGGGGTTGTTTTTTATTAAACCTCGCACAACAACACAGGCATAGGCAGATAAGCCATTTTTAGAATGCGTTCTAAAAATGTGTTGGGAGCTAGCATAACCCTCATGTCACCCTCCGCTCACTGAAGATTGAGATGTAGCACATTGAAATGTCAGCTCCTCTTAGTGTCGTCAGTTTCGCTGAGGGGTGCGGTATGATTACCATAAGGCTGGCGTTACCTCATCACCCTCCCCCCTGTGTATCTGCCTCTCTCCTCAGAGATACGGGGCAGAGGGACACAACACACACAGAGCACCACAGAATGTAGAGGAGAGTAGATCCGAGTCAGCCCGACTGTAATGGCTGACAGTCTGACACAATAATCAAGGCTGATGACAGTGGGCGGCCTGTGGAATTGGAATGGGTTGAAACCATTAAGAGTGAGGTTTCATTATACATGGTTTGGCAGCCATCTTGGATAAATATACACAATGAATTGTATCGAATGGCAGTAACAAAGTTTAGAGTGAGTTTTATGAGTTATACCATACCAAAGATTCAGCACTGTTTACAAGGGTGGGCCTCCAAGTACTCTGTCACAGGGGCTTGGAAGCTTAGTCAGGCTCTTAACAAGCTGTAAAGGGCTTCTCACAGAGTAAAAGCAAAGATAAGCATAAAAAAAACTATTGTCCTGCCGCAGTGGTGCTGGAAGTGGGTGACAGCTTGACACCACTGTGTCCCGTTACTCTCTCAGCTGGGCCCACTCTGAACCCTGACCTCAAATTCAATTTTGTTTACCCCAGCTGACTAACCATGTACTATTTGGCTGTGAGTACCCTCTGTCTCTCCTTTAACCCCACAGAACATAGTGGGCATTTTCATCCTGATCCAGCCAGTACACCCCCCCCCACCGCTTTTAATCTGCATTTAAAGATGAAAAGAGAATGCAGGCATATGTTTGGGCACCCACTCTGGGTAAGAACAGGAGGACTGAGGGAGCACATGAAAGTCTAGGCCTGGTGCACAAAGAGGCCAGGGTAGAGGGGAGAGAGTCATTGACCCCCCCAGGCCCCCAGAGCAGAGGCTTTTACAGGGACAAGGCCAGCTTTGATCATCCAGTGGTAAGAGGCACTGTGGATAAGTGTGTGAGAGAGAGAGAGAGAGGCAGAGGGGGAGAGAGGCAGAGGGGGAGAGAGGCAAAGGGGGAGGGGAGGGGGAGAGAGAGAGAGAGAGAGGAGAGAGAGAGAGAGAGAGAGAGGGGAGAGAGAGAGAGAGAGAGAGAGAGAGAGAGAGAGGGAGAGAGAGAGAGAGGGGAGAGGCAGAGGGGGAGAGAGGCAGAGGGGGAGAGGGCAGAGGGGAGAGAGAGAGGGGAGAGGGGAGAGAGGCAGAGGGGGAGAGGCAGAGGGGGAGAGAGGCAGAGGGGGAGAGAGGCAAAGGGGAGAGAGAGAGAGAGAGAGATTGGGGGAGAGAGAGAGAGAGAGAGAGAGAGAGAGGCGGACGGTCAGTGATCTGAGGGTCTTTGTAAAGTCACAGTAATGTGCCGGCATCCATTTTGTGCCCTCGGTACATTGTGAATTGGCCTCTGATGAAAGACAGTGCCAGGAAAGTGCACTTTGATAACTATCCCAATGCTGTTACCATGTAACATAATCACAGCGGCTATTACAGTCAAAATGGAGACCTGTAGACTGAAATGGAGGGACATGGAAGTAAATGGCTGTAGATAATCAGCAGAGAGAGAAGATGGAGCTGTAACAAAAGACTGGATCTGTGTGTATTCTCATGTGGCCACCATCTCAGCATGCTATGCATCTGCTATTTATACAGTGTTGATGAAGCCAGGTTGCGTCACCCTGTTACTCCGACATGTAAGGGCTTGCATAATTGGTTATGGTTCAAGCTGTAGATTTCCTCAATAACTCAGGCTTGTGTTGGTACTACATTGAATGGTGTCCATTTCAAAACGAATGTAGGTCAAATAGCGCTAAAAACAAGACCCATGAGACGTCTCCCCTCTGCACGTAGGTCCCACTGTCTCCTTCTGTTCTCTTCTATTACAGGGAAAAGGTTCACTCAGGTAGTCCTCCAGATATGCAAATCATCCATGGATGACAGATCCTGATGCGACACACCTGTCATCGTGATGCATGATTTAACCGTTACAACGGTCTCTCTTCTCTAGTCAGGGGTCAGATACTAAACTACCACACACACATCTTCATTCCCCAGGTGCCATTGGCTCCACCCCAACTGTCGCCATGGAGACCCCTTATGTCCCCGTTTTAATCGCCTGTCCTTGACACATATGGAACTACATACACAAAGCCTACACACAGTATGTAAACACAGCCTCAGGTTTGTTCCCGTGATGCACACAGGCAGCTGTTCTGCCACTGCCCTGTGGAGGGGAGCGCAGTGGATCCTCCAGTGGACCACTCACATGCAGTTCACAGTGCACACTCCCAGGAGGTTTAATAAGTGGGGGAGGGCCGGCACACAGCAGCAGCAGACTCTCCTCACTGTCCGTCTCAGCTGTTCATTATGGACCTGCTGCTCTGCTCCCCCACTGCCAAAACTCAGGATAGAGTTAATTCCGTCCTCCTAGATGATTTCCCATCGGTTTAGTTTGGCTGAGAGAGCAGGCAAACACACACATGCGAACCCAGGCGCACGCACACACAGATGCGCGCACACACACACACGCACGCACCCACACAGACACACACGCACGCACACACACACACACACACCCTGTGCGTACTGTGGTTAGTTAGTCACGTGCAGAAGGTTTGTTGTAAAATGCTTTGGGATTACAGCTCCATGGTAAACAGGTTATTCTAGAGAGCAACATTGGTCTGTTTCTCCTGTATTCCTGACCACATCTGTGTGTCTATGTTCCTGCCTTCGAATGAGAACACCACCAGAGAAATCAGCCCAATCGAAGACCCATCCTTCAAAAACCCGATTGGGTCAGAGAGTGTCTGTCTTGACTCATTCAACCCATTCTCCTCCGGAAAGATCAATGCAGACCAATACAAGTTAACTTACCCCTCAAACACACGTGGACTCTTTTCCAATGCCCAGATACGACAGTCCATGAATTCGTTCTGAGAGGCCTCAATGATTTTCCACCGGTAGTCCAATGTGATCTCCAACAAATTGAACGTGGAAAGCATTTGACACATTAGGCATTAGGTGTTATCATTGAATAACATTACGGTTAATGTCCGCTCAGAGTTCTTTCACTAGTGTACCGTCACATGGATACAGAATTTACTGTGAAATTGGACTACCGAGCCTAGAACTTTTCTCTCCACACCCATGGATAATGACCAGCAAAGATAACTTGGGGGAGAATAATTGTTAAAGGAGCCTTACTCATAATTTACATAGTTTCCATAAAAGGGACATGATTATGAGAGAGAGAGTTGATCATCCCTGTCTCAGACTTCAAGCCCAGGCATTTCAAAGTTGTGTTTCACAACTAATGTTAGAGCAGGCCGAGGAAGTTTTGTGTGAAGCAATGCAGTCACGACTGAGGGAATATTCTCTCCCCCCTTATTTCTCCCTGCTTTGTCTTCCCCCTTTCTCTCAGTGACATCCATCTCTCTTAGAGATCCACCATGCTCTCCTGCCCCAGGGGGCAGCCTGGATACTGTAAGAAAGCCTCTGGCCTGTGAGAGAATAACAATCACTTTACCTTGGATAACCCCGAGCGCATTGGCCACAGTAGTGGGGGGAGAGGAAGAAATAGGAATCAGCCATCCTTGGAGGAGCCCACGCTCAAATGGCCCTCTGTCAGCCAGGCGTACTGCTCTCTCGTACTGCTCTCTCTCTCTCTCTCTCTCTCTCTCTCTCTCTCTCTCTCTCTCTCTCTCTCTCTCTCTCTCTCTCTCTCTCTCTCTCTCTCTCTCTCTCTCTCTCTCTCTCTCTCTCTCTCACTCCTATGGCACTCGTATATCAGACACGACACCTGTCAACCTCCATCATGGTCATCGGTGCCCTAACAGGCCCTATCTCTGGACGGGGCTGATTAAGCTGGACCTAGAGACCTGCAATGACAAAATGTGTGCCGGACCGAGCCATCCCACGGTGTATGAGCAGGTGACTGCCAGACCATGGGAAACAGGAGGGCTGTATTGTTAAATGACTGTGTTCCCATCGAGCCCTGGCTTGGACCACTGGAGGATGAATAAGGAAATAACAGCCAGTCCTGCTGCCCAGGAACAATTTCCCCTCCACTGCCAGCTGATGGACCCCATCCATCCCCACCTCCCCTCCCCTTGCTCTCTGCTTACCCTGGTCCACAGGCAGGTTAGAGATGGAGCTCTCTGCTTACCCTGGTCCACAGGCAGGTTAGAGATGGAGCTCTCTGCTTACCCTGGTCCACAGGCAGGTTAGAGATGGAGCTCTCTGCTTACCCTGGTCCACAGGCAGGTTAGAGATGGAGCTCTCTGCTTACCCTGGTCCACAGGCAGGTTAGAGATGGAGCTCTCTGCTTACCCTGGTCCACAGGCAGGTTAGAGATGGAGCTCTCTGTGACAGTCAGTTACTCTGTGAACCAACAGAAGGAAGCTAGAGGCAAGGCAGAGAAAAGGAACTTTCACCAGCCAGTGTAATTCAAACTGTGTTTTTTTGTCTTTGTTTGCTTTGGTAACTCAGATGTGGAGGTGTATTTCAGCACCCTCAATGGAAAATGACTAACCTCTCTACCCTCATCTTATTAAAACACTTACAATCAACCATTTTCACAGACCAATTCGAAAAGCTATACAGGCCTTTGTATTTGGGATAACGACTGCACTCACAGGGGATCTTTTGATCAGGGCATTGTTGCGATTGCAGCGGGTATCTGAGGGCTGCATCCCCACTAAACGCTCTGTCTCCAAAGTTTTTGTTGTTGTCAGATAGAGTGAGTCACCCCCAAAGTACCTTGAGACAGGGATTAAACACGGCAGCTCGTCTTCATCACAGTAATCTTGTTTGCTCAGAGGGCAGTGTCTATAGAGGACGGAGCACAGCCACACTCACTGTCACAGGGATAAGGGTCTACCTTAGGGACGATGTGATCGCTAGCTACCTTCTTGTTCTTTAAAGGAGACGAGGCTGAACAGCGTTGGAGCTGTGTTTGTACACATAAAGAGCTTCTGTATGTGGTGTCGCTGCGGCTCAAGGACGACTAAAATATTTACAATCACTCAAGTGGACCTATAATACTATTCAGTACAAATGGCCGCATTGTAGAGTGCTGATCACAATATTGTAAAGGACAAAGGAATACAAGGTCTTAAATATCCAGATATTGTGAATTCACTGTTGATGGCAGTTGTTCGAATAGTTTCCATGTGCTTTGACATGGAACATGGCTGAAAAATACATGTTGCTCAGCACATGTCTGCAGGACGTGAGCCAAAAAAATCTAAACAGTTGATTTTTTGAAGTGTAGAAAAATGTCTGCCAGAGTTCAGGGAGTTTACAATTTAAATTGATCGCCTGGGTTTGTACTGTAATTACTCTCACCGCGAGCTGCCATCAACCAGCAGAAACAAATGTGTCACAACGGGATAGCTAATCCACAGAAATAGCCTGTTAACACGGGGTGGCATGTCTCCACCCAAGACTTATGGTTCAAGCTTTGTGGGCATGCCGAGGGAGGTTGGTGGGAATAAGAGTCAGTCTGGGAGAACTGAGAGAATTGTAAAAAAAAAAAATATGAAAAAATACTATTCGGAGAGACAAGACTCGAAACAATAACAAAAGCCTTCTCGCTGGCTTTCATTTGTCACCTGTTCCTCCGTCGTCGCTGCATCTCCTTAAGCCTCGTAGCACTCTTATTCCCGTCTTGATATTTCACCGGAGCACGTGTCTACAATCAGACAGAGTACAAGCGGGGAACGAAAGAACATTATTAGCACCGTACATTGCTTGTGGCTGACAGCCCTTACAAACAGCCACCGCAAGGCAGACAGACAGGCAGTCTAGTCTCCCTCTCCTGAAACAGATAAGGACAAGTATGGAGGAGTGACAACGTGCTCGCTCTTTATGAGTGAGTGTAAGGTTGAAATGAGAGAAAGCAGATGGAAATCAGTATGCTGGAGAAAGTGTTGTTCCGCCTTCGTTCTTCAACATAGGGAAGATTTCAGAGCTTCAGCAGAAAGTATTAGAAGAATGCACTGACTGTAAGTCGCTCTGGATAAGAGAGTCTGCTAAATTACACCATTTTTTAATGCAAATGTAGGGTATGAGGGGGTGAGATTGTTCTTATCTTTATCCTAGCTGGCTAACTATATGTCCTATATGCCTACCTCTCTGTCAACTAACAGACCCTGGGTAATATGCTTGTGGTGTTGCACACAAAGCCCGCCAGAACAGACAACTTAACAACTGCCTTATAGCATTAGCTGTGGGAAGTCAGAGGTCCTCAATATGAATACAGCCGTAGACCCGCGCATCACAGTAGAGTTGGTCTTAAAGTGTCGACCAGGGAAGGTGCATCACTTATCAGTGGTAGTGTGGTAGAGTGGACTTGCTGGGGGCAGATGATGAGCCTGGTCGAGCTCCAGCCGTACAGGGACCACCTTCTGTGTAGCCTAGAGGCATGCTGAGTAACAGTTGCTAATCATCTCCACGGTGCTCCCCGCCACCGTAGAGTGACCACAGAGGGGGTTGGAGGATGGGCCTGGAGGTGCCTGACTCAGTTACACCAGCTCAACCTGACTCAGTTACACCAGCTCTGCCAGGAGGAATTGGCCAAAATTCACTTATTGTGCGAAGCTTGTGGAAGGCTACCCAAAACATTTGACCCAAGTTAAACAATTCTACCAAATACTAATTGCGTGTATGTAAACTTCTGACCCACTGGGAATGTGATGAAAGAAATAAAAGCTGAAATAAATTATTCTCTCTACTATTATTCTGACATTTCACATTCTTAAAATCAATTGGTGATCCTAACTGACTTAAGACAGGGAATTTTTACTCTGATTACATGTCAGGAATTGTGAAAAACTTAGTTTAAATGTATTTTGCTAAGGTGTATGTAAACTTCCGACTTCAACTGTAATTATACAGTAAATACTGAAGTACCTTCTCCGATCTACAGTACAGTGCAGAGCCCGCTACAGGCATCACTCTATAGAAATCCATTTCCCCAAGTGTTCTAGAGATTGGACGTTCCTGCTTTCCACAGAACTGCCTGGTTTCACAGAATGTGCTCCAACATGTTTGAGTGATGAGACTTCTCTAGCTGTCAAGAAGGATGTTTCTTACACTCCAGGCTTTCTGTCAACACCAATCATCTCAGTGGGTAGACGCTGAGGCAGAGAACACCAGTATCCTGTCCTTCTTTAAGGGGAAAGAGGACATGGGCTACTATGTTTATATGCCTGTTTTGTTGAGGTGTTGTATGGTGTCCCAACACATGATGAAAATACATACTAAAAGCTAGATTCATATTCGTAAAAGACAATGGCTTGGCTATTTTCAGAATCTAAATGATTAAAACTGTGCGAAAATATGTTGGTTCTTCCCTCTATCAGGAATCAAGGTAAGACTCAAGTGCAGACTGTGTTAAGCAACAATGTTTATTGTAACCACAGGGGCAGGCAAACGACAGGTCAAGGCTGGCAGGGGTCGATAATCCAGAGCAGAGGCCAA